>NW_009943895.1:127576-175255 GCF_000696875.1 Nestor notabilis
GCTAGACATGCTTTTTTCTCATTTGTAAATAAAAGCCATGGCAGGAGCTCCCACTTTATTCTTTCTGTCACTATGGTGAATTCCAGCAAACCAGTTTCGTAGTACGCTTCTGAATTTTATGTTGATAGTAAAACTTTTCTTTGGCTGAAAAAACATTTTCTACTGAGTTCAAGCCATATTTGTAAAGCTCTTCATGCTTGTTGTCATACTGATCTCAGCATATCCCAGGTTGGTTAGTTACAGTAGAAGCTCCACCATATTTCATAAAAATAAACAGAATTTGAACAAGAAGTTGACAAGGGGTGAAGGTCCCACAGCCAACATCCATACTTTCTTGTTGCTTTGCTTCTGTTTTCTCCTCTTCACCACCCTTTTTCTGAGATGCTGAAGGTGGTTCTGGGGAAAGGTAGTAAATTAAGGGAGGCTGGAATAGTAAAAGGGAGGTCAGATTGAGCTGACAGATACCTTGTATTATATCTGATATATTCAGCCTAAAATTCTATGTCCTATATTAGCAACAATACTCTTGTATTTTTCAAGTTACCTGTAAAAGGTAGAATGAGCTGACCCAGCCACCGCTGTTGTTCTTTCTGCTTCCTTTTTTCCCTTTTCCCTCCCCAGAGGAAGAAGGGAGGCTCAAGGACAGAGGTTCTGTAGGGTGAAAAAAAGAGTGTGCTGGAGGCAGCATTGCTGTAAAAAGGCAGGAAGGAAAAGTGCTTTTTCCTTCTTTTGGGGGATTGAAGATTAAAGAGCAGAGAAAGTTGGGAGAGAAGCTTGGTCAGGTCCTATTGCCACTTCTTTTACCATCAGGAAGCTTCAGAGGAAAGAGATAAAACTGCCAGTCTGAGTTCAGTCTTTTGTCACCCATAACATACGGTCTTATTTCATCTGTGAGGTCAACTGTTCTGGCAAGGAGCCACAGTTCCAGCTGATCGCTGTCACCACAACAGCACATACTGAAATGTCATCTGCATAGGGTGTTACCAAACATGGAAGAGAGTTCAGGAAAAAGAAGAAAGAGAAAAATTGTCAATAGCTTGGCTTTACAGCTTAAAACACAAAATACCCATTCAGATACTCACTTATAAATAATTTAGCCGTTCTTATAGATCAAAGGTCAAGGAAGTGATTTTTCATTGTTTTCAGCTGGAAAATGTTTTTAAATACTACATCAGTAAAAAAAAAAAAGCAAAGATAAAGCATCACTTCTGGAGAGGAAGAGTTACTTACTAGAAGCAGAAAGCGATAAAGCCAAGACTGCTGGATGTTGTTCGTTGCTGTGTGGCATCAGGCAGTTCACACTTCAGTTTGCTTATGAGAATCTTTGGTTTCTGTAACTTCTTTAATTGGAGATACTCTGTGAGAATAATACTAGGACCTAAAAGGTCTCATTTACTGTACAAAAATAATGTTGGGTGTTTTCTGAACTGAAAGAAAATCAAGGTTTATTTGTTATGAACAAGCAAGTATTTTTTCCTTGCATTATTTATTCAACATGAATAGTATCCAACTTCACTTTGGGAGTAGCCTCATGATAATGCTTTAAAAACACAAAATAGGTATCCTTTTTACATTTCAGAGCATGGGACTTGCCGTTGTGTCCCATCTAACTGGTTTACTTTGCCAGTTCTTCAGTACACATTGCCTTGCGTGTGCGCTAGTTTTAGTTAATGGAAGGTTTATGACAGTTACATACTCCCTGAAGAACTTAACTTCTCAGTAGTGAAATATCAATATTTTTTAGAAATAATGTTAATAAAGAGGGGAAAAGCTTGCTATATTTGACTGCTACAAAGGGTCTTTGGTTGAATTCTTCACGAATTATCTGTTTTCTGATCTTGGTTCTATAAGGGCTTAAGGAACTGGAGCTTTTCTGGAAATAACTAGCCTTTTCAAACAGTGTTGGATAAGCACAGTGAAGTGGTAGTAAAAATATTGGAAGAAGTCCCATAAGTCAAAGTTGGAGCTGAGTGGAGGATAAAACACTACTTTAGAACATGTTTTGATTAAATCCACTTTGTTTCTGCTCTAATCTAGATGAAAACAATCTTTGAACAGTTCCACAGAAATTGTGTTGTCTGTTGCTGGTCAGAAAGGAAAAATTTTAAGTAATTTTTAAAAATCATTAGACAAAGAGCCTGAGGCTGTTGAAATCCTCCTAACAAAAATGCATCCAAACTAGTATACTCGTATTGAAATATTTCAGCTTCAGGGCACTTTTTCCTTCGCAGATATTTCAGTTGGCTATAGATTGCTTGGCTTTGGACCTTATTGTTGATCTTACCATTGAGATATCTTTCAGTATGACTTGGTGCACCCACTCTATGAACAAAATTTTAATGTAAAGGGAGAACAACTTCTTGTGTCGAGTCTAGGTTTCTGTTCGTGCATACTGTAGATGATGGAGCAAATGGGAGGGGTTGCTTGTTTGGTTATTTTCCTGCCTTGAACAAACAGAGCATCATGAACTTGCTTTCCTAAGATAAGGTGTCCTTTATTTGGCAATTACCTTATCAGCTGATCAGACTTTACTGTGTATAAAAAACAACAACAAAAAGATTCTCTAGCTATAACAAGAAAAGTGTATTTCCCATGAGAAGAAAAGAAAATCCTTCTCCAAATATAAAAGTTAGCCTTTGCCCTAAATAATTAGGGGCAAGAAATTCCAAAAGGCATCAAGAACTCAGGCTGTCTGTTGCATTTCAATTCTGTGAAAAAAACGCTTGCTATGCAAATGGATGGTTAGTGCATATATATATACACATACATATATATACACACACACACATAGAAAGATCATAAAGGTTCATACACACACTTCCTTCCTCTGTAACCATACTTGAAATAGATATTGTTAAAGTTTCCAACAGGTCCTAAAGTTTCCAACACAATTAGGAAGGGGATTGCGCTTTAAGTGTCTTTTCAGCTTGTTTTGGAGAGGAAAACTATCTGTTTTCATAATTTTTCCCTTACTGTTAGGAAAGTCTGCTTTCTAGAACTAAAATTCCTATACTATTTTCTGTGTTGCATACTGTTCTGAACTCCTAAACATTTGCATTTTTTACTATAAAAATCAAAGTGTCTGGTTTTGACATTTGCACACATACCAATGAATACTGATCATTATAGAAGATGTCTGACCAGTTGCTAAGTAGTTTCACACCTGTGTATGGGGGTGGATAAATACAATGAGTAATGATTCAAAGTTCAAGGGAGAATGTAATGGCATTTTGTGATATATGAACATAAGTCTAAACCTCGCTTCAATATTCAGAGGCTGGAAATGCTTATACCTTTTTAATGTACATTGAGTTATTAAATCTATAATTTAAAAGGTTTTCTGATAAAGTTTTTAGTCTTTCTATTGCACAATCTGATAATACTTCTCATTTCAATATCGTGCAAAGCCAGACTTCTTTTAAGCATTTTTATTTTTAAAAAGGGAGACTGTTGGTGAATAACTGTTACATTGGTTCTGAGAATTTATGGGGGTTTGATACATTTGTTTAATATTATAAAACTTTTCAGATGTTGATATTACTGAATGATGGAATATATAAAAAGCATGGGATAAAATGTAATCTACTGCATTATTAGAAAAAATTAAAGTAGAGGCTATATTTTACAGTGTCGTCTTTCAAATCTAGCCATGCTGTAAACTGATGTTTGCTGTATGCTCCTCCTGATTTGAAATAGATGAAAGAGAATGAACCTTTAATCACCATGGTTCACACTATGATTGAGAACTCGGCGCTAAGACCGCAACTGTACCAGCAAGTAAGGTCTTGGAGAGTGAATGAAATTGCTTTATCATCTGCGAAAATTTTCCTTAGTGACAGTTTTGATTGTTCCTCAGATTTATTCATAACATTGGTGTTTCTCTTATTTGCTTTGGAAAACCACAAGTCATCCATGCTTTATAAAATGCTGCAATATTGTTAGCATGGCTTTTGCTGCGTTTTTGTTGTTAAGTATTCAATGTACACTTTTGAATAACTTTGTCTAGACAATTTAATTAGTTGATGCTTTATGCAGGTGTCCAGTAAATTCATAAAACTTCCAATAAGCTTCCAACATTTGTCTTAGCATGATTCTTTGCAATTAGTGTTCAAAGGTGCTTCTTTCTTTTGACCACTACAAAAGCATGTGAGTGGTGTTTACCTGGTCATTTCTGGCAATTTTGTTTTGTTCTAGGAAGTGGATTTACAAGTTTTTGTTTGCACCTACCAAGCCTTTAGCCACTGAAGAAAGGAAGGATCAAAATTACTTTGATCTGGGGACTCTAAATCCAAAAGGCAGTGTCTGTTCATAAAGTCACAGCAGATTTAACCGTGCACACTTACAGAGTATCTAGTGATGGTTGTAAATGGTAAGATGGAAGAAGAATCAGAAATGTGAATGGAAATATTGTCTGTGAGTTGAGACCTGCATTAACTTATGAGCATGGCCAATACCTATCTGTTGGCACTGCAGTGTTTTAGGGATACTGGGGCTTAATGGAATAGCTCCTGTTGCATTAGGGAATGTTTAGGAAGTTTCTAACCTCAACTGCAACAAAGATGTTTTTACTTAAATGACTGTGATATTTTGCAGCAGATGGGGTATGCAGTTCTGGCTGCCAGTCAGAAGGCAATATCTGTCCAGTTCCCTTACACTTGCATTTATGCCTATGTGAACCAAAATGGCATTTAAAGGTTGCACAGTTTGAAGAAAAGGAGAGGTTCTGCCGTGTAAAACAGTCATTTATTAGTGATTAATACTTTGCCATGTTTCTAAAATATGCTGCAGCTTAATTTCATGTTTCATTTACTTGGAAGTCAACTCCACAAGGTAGATTTGCCTGTAATACAGAAAAGTTGCAAGAAAAATCTCAGTTTTCCAAGGGAAGTTGGTTTGTGGGTGACCGATTTCAGGGTCATACAATATGTGCTTGTAAGATTGAAATAGGAGCTTTAACATGGAACCTGAAGGAACTATTTGGGAGAAGCATGTGAGGGAGAAGTAAGGTGCCCTCAAGCCCTATATGAAATTGGATTACTCCAAAAGCAGCCTAGCTGTTTTGTTGTTTGTTTTTTTTAAAAAAAAACAAATTGATTTTTTTGTAATAGATTATGTAGGACAACTAAGTCAGCATTAATGAACAGAGATGCTTTGGATGTGTTCAGGGTAAACTAGCTTTTAATATTAATATAGACACATTTGAAGTACAGCTGTGCCCTGGGCTAGTCTGCAACTTATTTAGGGATACCAATAAATTTCAGAGTGCTGTCTTGATGGAGCTATGCTGTCAGCTAAGGTATTGCTGCACAGCACTGCCTTCACCTTGTAGACATAACTGCTGCTTTGTATTTGAGACTGAATAAGCACCTTTTTTTCACATTCTTGTCAAATAGTGAATCTAACAGGTCATGAAGGTTGAATAACCTTCTGTCACTAGCGATGTGGTCTCCTCAGGTCAGAGTATTTGCGACACGTCGGCAGGCTTGTGCAGAAGAATCCGTGTATTGCATAAACTGGAGAATAGCAAGACCTGCTTTCATGAAGTTTCCTATACAAAATACTGCATTAACTTAGTCCTGGGAAAGGACAAAAATCCACTCAAAATTTCACTACCTAAGTAGTCTTCTAAACTTTTGTAATGCAAAACTAACCTGTTAAAAATTCTGGCAACTTATTTAAAGTTTATACAACATATAATCTTTTATTCAAATAAAACAAGTTGATTTTACCAGTCATCTTCCCCACTGCCATTTTAAAGAAATGTAAACAATTAGGAGAAGCTTCTCTGTAAGCAACTGAAACCTGTTTTGTTGTCAAGATGATAAACTCGTTTCTGATGACCGTAGCCATTCCTGCGGGGAGAGAAAACAATTTTTATTTGCTTCAGTTTATTCACATCAGTTTTGTGACTGAGCTCATTTATAGTTAAGCGAAGGAAAGCAAGAAAAGCTTGTATTTAATTAAAAATTAAGGTGTCTTGCTTCCTGTTTGTTTGTAATGATTAATGGTTCTTTAGTAGAACAGCTAAGATATTTCAAATGTGTTATTTATAAGACATTTCTGCTTGTGATTTGTCACATCCTCACAGTTATTTAAATCACTTTGACTTAACATCAGTCTGCTTTACAGACCGTACTGTAAATTTACAAGTATAAGCCAGGGCAATGATTCCATATGTACAGATAAGAAAAATGGAAGTCTTTAAGCCTGGACCCATTTCTACTTTGGTGTTTTTTTGTTTCTTTATAATACTAGGTTAGGAGTGTTAATCTTGTTTCCTAAAGCATGTTGATTTTAAGAAGTAGGGTTGTCCTCATCACTTCTTACGTGTGTGAGTTCCATAAAGGGGGAAAAAACAAGAACCTGAGTGTAACAAGCAAACATCCAGGTCTTTGCTTGGCTAATTGTTCTTAATACATTAAAAACCATATTAAAATAGTCCTTAAATTTTGTTTCTATAAGGATAGGTCTATAAGTTTTTATAAGGATTTTGTTTATGGCATACTTCATTGCTGTTGCAGCAGCTGCATACATTTAAAATGCTATGCATGTTAGATTCTGAGATTTGTGGGCATCAGTATTTTTCAGGTTTTGAATGAACACACAGAATGATTGTATTTGAGCTAAAAATCTTGTGTTTCCAATTTGTATTTGAAATGCTACGTGTTGCACTGTGCAAAATTAGAGGAGAATCTTGCTTACTGTGGGTTAAATGCCCATTTGCCCTGCTTTCTGATAGTAAAAATTTCTCCAAAAGCCTCTTGGATGTCTGACTTGTACTCCCCCAAAAACAGCCTAGATTGTCCTGTTTTGATTTCATAAGTGCAGTATCTCACAGAGATGCTTAGTGTGCTCTCAGGGTGTGAAATAGCCTGCCATATATTGATGGATCAAAATGGTTAGCAGAATCTGAAAGTAGCTTATAATGTAATGAAATAATACTGTCACTTGAATGTTTTTAATAATTGACCGCTTAAATAGGTTTAACCCCTCATGTCTCAAGAGAGAGATTTGCACGTATTTGGGAAGAAATTTGCCTTTAAGGACATTTTATACAGTGTCCATTCTGGTGATTTATCCACTTCTGTGATTCATCTGGTACTAGCATTTGACAGAGAAGGGGACTGTACAGTGGAATGGTAAACTAGAAGACAAATTATTCCTAACATAAGATGGAGGTTCGATTAAGGTCACTTTACCTTTTTACATGTAAGATACGTTTGGCCAAACTGTGCATGTGCAGTTTGCCTTTCAGAAATGGTAAGTTCTGTTTGTTGGTATTCAGGGTGCTACCCCTTAAAGTTTTGGAGCTGTGCAGCATATTTCACCATGTTAAGAGGAATGGACTTTTTTGTATTTGGGTAGGCAAATGTCGAGGAAAAGTGTGGAAGTCAGCAGCACGTCATGTCATTGGTTCAGTAGGTGGCACTCTTTCTCTGGAATTACTGTCCTGGTTAAGTTCTTGTAGGGACGATTTGGTGAGAGGCATTTGTTGAACGTGACATAAAATACTTTTCTATAACTTAATCGTTGGAGCTCTTGTAATGCATTTTCCAGAATAATGAGGTTGTTAACCTTTGCTTGTAATGTGTAATTGTATTCTGTCTACTGCAGTTCCTTTCATAATTCCAGTAGGATGCAATAGCATTATTCACTCTTTGCCTTAAGCTGATCTATAGATGTGCTGTGGAACGAGAAGGTGCTGGTTTGTTCGAGATGAATTAAGTGTTTCACACTATTTTGTAGAGTTTTTAAACTAAGTCTACATAAAATGTTGCAGTAGAAATATTGAAGTAAACTGGCTCTCCAGCAGTGCCTATTGTGGGAAACCAGAACCGCTGACAAAAGCAAGAAGTTGGCATCAATTTTAAAAGTGTGATAGGAATTTAATAAGAATTAGCATACCTGTAGTGTTCTTTGAAAATGTGTTTTCATTTTCTGAATACTTAAAATATATTCTGTTTAAGAGGTAGGTAGGGATAGGCATGCTGAATTAGCAAGCTATCGTAAACTCGGCTGTAATTAAGGTTGAAATGGCAAAAAACCCCCTCTCTTTAAAAAAAAAAAAATAATTAAAATAAAAAGTCTAAAAAATACTGGCTTGAAAAATTAACATTACAGTTTTCTGGTCAAGCCATATGAAATCCTGAGAAGCATCTTCAGAAGATGTGTTAAGTATTTATCTAATAGGGGGTAATCTTCCTTTAGTAAAATCTTCTTGTTGCAAATATAATTAGTTTTTTTCTGTAAGTTAAAGACATTTGGCCATGTTTATGAGTTTTTTTTAAATATTTCCATTCCTCATTTTTCTCTCATTGTGGTAAAATCAACAGTTAAAAAGCACAACTCCACAAGAGTAGGAGTTTAAATAGATGGCTTAATTTTTGTGACATTCATAAGGTGCAAAAGTGCTGTGGCTTTTTTCATATTCCAGCATTCATTTTCATAAAATGTCCATTTCAAAGAAAGTTACTATGTGGTTTTAATACACTATACAAACTTTTAAATTGTCACCAGGTGCATTTGCATGAAGTATGTGGACATAATGTCTTGAAATGAAACACTTAAGTTGAAGATTTACTGTATGTTTGGAATGCTTGTCTGATTAACCCTTCCCTAGCCCTTCTATTTATAAGTGTCCTTTAACATGGGCTTGTGTTTCTATAGTCGTTCTTGCACTATTAAGTCATGATGACCTTATTATGACAGATACTCAAAAGGAAAGCATCTATGTTGGGACTCAGTGCACACGTGTTTTTAACTTGAATATGAAGGCCCATAGTGGTATGCCAATACCTGTATAGGACTATATATGACAGTCTATTCTAAAATGTGGAGCTACCTTTTTTCATGTAAAATATTTCTAAATCTTGTTACTGGCCAGTTCAGAGACTGAAAGAGTTAAGAACTCAATATGAGGAGCTGTATGAAAGTATTTTGAGGATACCTCATATGCTGACTGGCATGAGGACACAAGCTTTCCTAGATCAAAAGATAAAATAGAAGGGCTTCTGTTTATGACACTTCTGGTAATACTGTGTTGGAGGTGAGGAAATCCATATGAAAAAGTGGGCAGAAGGGTGTTTGGTGGCACTTATTTGACATATGTCTGTAACAAGATATTTTACACATATTTTGTGTACTTAGGTAATCCTGTTCTGATTTCAGATTCATAGCAGAATATCCTCCTTGTGGACGCACTTGATCTTAGTGGGCCTCGAACAGTTAATTCCAAGTAGAATGGGCCCCTGTATTTAGAATGCACAGAAGAAAACTTACACAATGTGTATAGGTGACTCTGGTAGTTTCATTTTCTTACATAATCCATGTTTGATTGAGTTAGTTGCACATCTTTGAAAATCCAGTTTGCATTAGAAACATAGCCTGTTAAGTTAATGCAACTTTCTGCTGACAGTATGCTTGACATTCCATTTACTTACCTTCATTAATGTATATTGGCTAAAAATAGCTTGTTCCTTGTGGTATGTTTGACTTTCAAGCAAAAGCTTATTTCTGTATTAGAACTCTTAAGCTGAACGATAGTTTCATTTTCATAGTCCAATTAAGTTGTTTTATGGCAATATTATTCTTCCTTATAGTTAACACAAGAAGAATGTAGGGGTACACTATACAAATATAGAACTGAAGAGCTGGATATTGATGTAAGTCATTTATATTACTTCTTCCTTGGAAATGTTGGTATTTGTCCCTTTTGATAACAGTTTCCCCCTTGACTTTTGGGTTTGAAACTGACTTCCTAAGGTTACCAACAGAAACTGATTTGTGAAATTGAGGTGCATAGGACTGTTTTTATAATAAGCTTCTACCTTGCAGGAAGTGTTACATTTTAGGCTGAACTTTCAAATATTGTATGGGTTAAAAGGAATTGCTGCTAAAGAAGTTAATTACGTTAGAAGGGAAAAACATAGTTGTAGTTCAGTTGTATGCATGAGATGTAATTTCTCAGGAAATATGACTGGTACTCCAAAACTGAAATTTAGCATGGATAGTTACCATTCAGAGCATTGGGTTGCTAGTTACAAAAGAAAAGGGGTTTGGTGTAAAATGGGTGGTGAAACGTGCATACATATAGTCATACTATATATATACATACGTACACATCTAGTCATGCTTGCACAATGCAACTAAGAGTAGACATGGTTTAAGGCATGCTATCTATCCCAAGTAAAAAAGAAAGCAGGATTCCAGTGTTAACTTAAAGCTAAAAAGTCAGAGCAGTACAAATTAGATGAAGAAGGTTATTCAAAACCAAAACTGTTTCAAATTGGTTAGAGTGCACTGGACAGTTACTTGCTCAAACTGGAGCTGGAGTCTAACAGTTTTAGTCATAGACAAGCCTCAGTCGGAGCTAAAACAGAGCAGAGCATGGATAATAGTAACTAACTATTAAAAGCTACCATCTGAAATCAATCATGGGAAAGACTGTTAATGTATACAATATTCTTTGTAAACTGAGGAATATGTAAAGTAAAACAGTATTTAATACCTATTATTTAATTGTAAAGATTAGCTGTAGAATCATGAAATATGTTTTAAGCAATGCTGATTCAAGTTCTAACAATACTTACTTCATAGGAGCTTAAGAGGGTTTCTTAAGGTTAATTTGAAAATGCACGACTGATGCCTTCATAGGTTTAGAATTCATGTTTTGTGGTGATAGCATTTTATATAGATACATGTGAGGATTTATCAAGTTATATTTTGATTACTGAAGATGTTAAAAATTAAATCCTAATTGTGGTAATTTTCCATTATTTACTAGGCTAAGCTTAGCCGTTTATGTGAACAAGATAAAGTTGTGCAAGCACTGGAGGAGAAGCTTCAACAGCTACACAAGGAGAAAGTAGGACAATTGTGTTTATTACCTAAAGTGGATGTTATTTTACATGCTTATTATCAGAACATTGATAACTGAAATAAAACGAAAATCAACCCAATGATGCAGAACATTAAAAATAATTCTTTTTATTACAATAGTACACGCTTGAGCAAGCTTTGCTGTCAGCAAGTCAGGAGATAGAAATGAATGCAGATAATCCCGCAGCTATTCAAAATGTAGTCTTACAGAGAGATGACTTGCAGAACGGACTACTTAGCACTTGTCGAGAAGTATCGCGAGCTACTGCAGTAAGTAATACATTCTTGTTGTTAAAACTCATTGAAGTGTGAAATGATTGTCTTCATGTTCACATTCTTAATTGGATTGTCTTTGGTTGTTTTGCATTACCTTCCAACAAAACTCACTTGCCTTTTACTTGCTTGTATTTTTGTCGAAGACAGGTGGAACGCGATCTTTTCGTTATATTCATAGAGTAGTGTTTCTTCTTCCTCCCCCACCCTCCCCCTCCATGAGTTTAATTGGTTTTCATATTTATAATATGAAAAAATTATTATAGAAGAAATAAATAATGCAAATAAGCTTTTTTAATGTAATGACAGAATGGTAACAAGCACAAACTTTTAGCAGATATTCCATCAGATAGGTGACTTATTTTTAGCAAAAAAACTGCAGGATGATTTGCTCTGGTGAAATTGATACAAAATAGGCACTGAAATCGTGGTTTTAGTCTGAATGTTAGACTATGTGGTAAAAGGAATTTGTTGGACAAGGAAAACGGAATCAAGGGAAAGGAAATCCTCAAGATATACTTTCCCTCATTAAGTCTTTAATTTATGCTAAGTTGAGTAAATTGCTCAATGTAGGTTTCAAAAGTGAGATAGCAGAGTTGACCTCAAAGAAGATTTTCTTTTTGCACCTTCTCCCTTCTGGCACTTGTAGTTTCACATATGTAAAATAATGGTGTATTAGTAGGCCTGGGGTATTCACTGGTAAGTCATCCAACCCTGCCAGCAGGCAGGGTTGGGTGACTTACATTTGCCTTGCATAATGCATTGCATATACGCGCACATGCTGTGCACTCACACATACGTATTCTATGTGATAAGAGAGACAAATCTGCACCCATTTTTGTGGGTTTTCTGCCTCAGTGGAAGGACAACTTAAGACCCACATGCCTGCTGACTATACTGGCGTATTCTGAAGATTTTGTCCTTGCCTATCTTTTTTGTTTGTGAAAAGACAAAATGCTGTTTGTTTGAATTCCATTCAGTATGATTAGAAAATCAAAAAGCTGTTTAAAAATTGCATGTTCTAAAATACGTATTTATTTATTGCTGATATCTGTTAATGCATTATTTCTTGAAGTTTCATGCCACTGAATAAAGAAGAATATTACTCATGAATGTGCATGTGTAGTTCTTTACTTTTGTTATATACTTTTAGGAACTGGAAAGAGCTTGGAGAGAATATGATAAATTGGAATATGATGTAACTGTAACAAGGAGCCATATGCAGGAGCAACTCGATCGGCTTGGAGAAATTCAGGTGTGGCACAGGTCTTAAAGTACACTTAAGTCACTTTAATTTTCTGTGATTATGTTTAAAAACTGCACAGATGAAAAAAGGGTGACATGGTGCATTAACTTACAAGGTATAAAAAGAAATTAAATGTTTGTAAGTTCTGAGAGATCTTCAGATTCTCCTATTTTTTATTTATTTATTTTGAAGCTCTAGCACTGGTTTTCCTGTGTTTGGAAGCCTCCTCTTTCTGTTTCAGTGTTTCAGGGTCCAGAATAGGGTAGTTTTCACAAACCTTAATTGCTATGACAGTCATATTAAATCTTCACACAAATCCTTCCATTTAACTGAATATTCTAAAATGTAATTAAATCACTCTATAGCAGTAAATTAAAGTAAAAATATTCTAGGCATTGCTTCAGGTCTCACATATGAAGAGTTCTGATGTGTATCTTCTTTCCTTGCTGTTCTGTGGAGGATTGGACAGTTAATAAAAGTTCTGTATTTGTGAGGAGATCTTTGAGACACCACACACACGCGCACACACACACACACACACACAGGCTCAGAGATGTGCATACATTATCTGGAATAGGCAGATGGGTGTGGTCCGTGCTGGGGGGCATTAAAGGCTCTTTGCTCCAGGGATTGATTTTCTATGTAGCTATGGAAGGGAGATTACAAGGAAGCCCAAGAGCTGAGAAATTTGTGTTCTGCGGTCCAAAGTATGCATGACCATGAATGCAAATAGGCCTGCAGTTTATATGCTAGCATGCAAACACCATGTTTATCTCCACCTATTTTAGGGTTGGAACTCATGACTCCTTTTCTTTTGTTGTATGCAGGTCTCCCGTGCAAAGTTTGCTTGGGTTTTCTTTGGAGACAGTAGACAGAATACTATTCTTCAGTGGAGTTTGAACTAGGAAATTGCTGTTGAATTGACTGACACATCATGAAATTAGTTCATCTTACACTTTTTGTTTCTGACAATATTTGAATGTTGCACTTTCATGGGAAAGGAGGGCGTCATTACTGTGTTTTATGGGGAACGATATGCAGTGTAGTCTAAAGAAAGAAAACATTTTCTGTTTGTTTTTTTTTCTGCTTGCAATGTGTTCCAATTTATTGCCTATATGTGCTGTTTATTTACTGGCAGACTGAGTCAGCAGGGATACAGCGTGCTCAAATTCAGAAGGAACTGTGGAGAATTCAAGATGTCATGGAGGGTTTAAGTAAACATAAACAGCAAAGAAGCTTTTCAGAGGCAGGTAAGCTGGCTGGTTTTATCTTGTAGGAAGTGAAATGAGATCATCCACATTTTTAAAGGACAAGCTCCATAGTTGCTTTTGTATGTATGAAAAACTGGTACAATTGCTGAGAAAGGAAGCTGGTACTTTGTGTATTTGTTTGACAGCAACAGGTTACAGTTCAGATTTTAAAAGCTGTTTATTGAAAACAATTTTTCTTTTTCTTTCTATACCTCTTCCCCTCCCCCAAACAGGCATCATGGGATCAAGGACATTTTCAGCTATTAAATACAAAAATGAGGTATGGTTTTAGCATATTTACCATTTTAGCATCACATAATTTGTAATATACCTATGATAAAAGTGAACACTGTTATAACTGTTTTAAGGATATCTGAAATATGTATTCTGTATGTTTCTGTGGAAATATTGCATTATGAATTAGTTTTAAAGACTGATATCTCCACTAGTAATTCTAACACTTCATTTGTTCTGTGTCTTTATATTCTCACTGCTGTTTCTCTTTTCGATTTCTCACCTTTTCCTCTCCCTAGGCTCTTCCCTAGAAATATAAACCCTGATTTATGGATTTGTTTTGTACCCACCACACTTTTCATGGGAAGAAATACATTGCTTTATATGTTTATGCACATATTGAGCCTGGTTCTCAGATGGCCAGAGCACCCACAAGAACAGCTAAAACTGTGGGAGCTCCCAAATGTTCAATTCCTCTGAAAATCTGGCTAGAAGTTACAGTTTTAAAGGGACATTGTCATGGTTATCTAAAATGTCTGCAAAGTACATCTGGCTTACAGGACTTTCTAAAAGTCTAATTCATGTAAAAATCTTTAAAAAGATACTGAATTTAATTTTCAAAAAGATGATACAGAGGGTTCATACATGGCCAACAGAAAGGGCAGGTGTTAGAATTGAAAATCCTGAGAAACTCAATAATGAAGCTATTGAAGTATTTCAGTCCAGGTGGTGCTAATAAAATAAAAAGCAACCAAACGAACAAAACCATCCAAAGAAACCCAAATAAACTAAAACTGTCCTGGCCTTTTTTTGGGGGGGAATTTTTTGGTTGGGGTTTTTTGTTGGTTTTTCTTCTTGTTTTTTCTTTTTTTTTTTCTTTTTTTTTTTTTTTTTACATGACATTGTCCCTTTAATTCCAAAATCTACAGCTCGTATAGCTATGGTAATATATTTTTCTTTTTAAGTTATAAATAATTGTAACAGGTGTGCACATCTAAATAAGGTGACTATTCTACAATCTTTAGGAAGAGGAAGTAGTCCCACCTCGTCCTCCACTCCCTCGGTCCTATGACTTTACAGAGCATCCTCCCATAATCCCCCCTCTGCCCAGTGATAGCAGCTCCTTGCTCTGTTATAGCAGGGGCCCAGTACATCTGCCAGAAGAAAAGAAGATTCACCAAGTTCAAGGATATCAGAGAAATGGATCTTACTGTGTAAGTGGCTTAAACTGCCACATTGTTCTTGAAGCATCCCCCTTCCTTTGTGCAGTCACAACTTTTATTTTGTCATCTGGCTACTTTTGTCTTATGTTTTTACCTTTGTTTACTTACTTTTATTTATAGCTCCATCATTTGCTCTTCACTTTTTCCTGTCATATATTCTGTGCGTATACAAAATGTCTTAAGACTTAAACGCCTGTATTTTCTGAGTACATTTCAGAAAAATCAGATTCTTCTGCTCACAAGTTCTTACAAAACTCTAGGCTCAGAATCAGTTTTTGCCAAAGCCTGATACCAGTTTGTTTCCTGAAGATCATTTTAAAGGTGGGGGTGGAAACCCCCTCCACATTTTTATGGCAGGGTTTTTTCTGTAATTTCCGAAAGCCTGAAAGTGTTGTTACTATTATTAACTACAAAGAAATTCTGCTGCAGTGGCACTTGAACAATCAAACACTGTCTTAAAGTGAGAGCAGAATTGTTACAAAGTAACTGTTTTGAGTCTTAAGACATAAATGCATGTCTAAAAATGCCTGTTTGTTTACCTCATAACTTGTCGTTCCTCAGGGTCCTGATTATAGGCTTTATAAGAGTGAACCAGAGTTAACTACAGTAGCAGAAGTGGATGAGTCTAATGGTGAAGAAAAGACAGAACAGATTTCAGAATCAGAATCTACTGCTAAAGGTTTGTCTCCAGGCACAGTGTTTACAACCTTTCGGCCTTTTCACAAGGAATACAAAGCTTTAACTGTATTATTCAAGCTATATCATCTTTCATATTTTTGTAGCCTGTCCCTTTCTTAATATGATGAAAGAGCTTCCAGATAAAATAATGATTTAATTACATGACGAGAAAGATTTCAGTCAATTACACCGCAGAAAAATCAAACATTACACTCACCAACAACCCTGAAATCCTTATTGTCACCATGTCTAATCACATCACTCACATTCCCCACACACCATTCCCTTGAACAATTACCCATTTTATGTTCTTGCCCTTGAACAATTACTCAGTTTTTGAATCAAGCTCCCAATGTTATGTCACTGGAACGTCCAAAAAGGCAGCACCACAGAATTTTCGGGCTCTCATAAGGCAGGGAAACAATGTCTTTTTCTTTTTTTAATCTTGTAATTGTTGAATTGCCTTCTGTCCTCTGATATAATAGGAATAATGATCATGACCTTGGAGTGTACAGACAATAAAGGTCTTTGCAATTGCTAAATGCTTTAGATTCTTCTCTTCATCTAACTTCTATAAAAGCGACTAATTGCTTGGTAGAGTCTTTTACCAGGAAGTTCTTCTCAATTCTGTTTGTTAAAACACACAGAATAGTTTGTTAAAGGTGACTTCAGGAAAAGCACTTGAGCACCTCCCCAAAACCATATTAAGAGCTTTTAGAAAAAGTAGCTAAACTTACCCATTTTTTATACCGTAACGGTTGATGTTTCCAGTGCCAGCAAGATCACTGTCTTCTGTTCTGGTAGTTGGACTAAGTATGTCCACAGCAGGCTGGTGCAACAGTACCAGAATTTGAGGATGAAGTATGATCATATAAGGATATTATTTTCATCAGAATTGTAATAGAGGTTTTTAAAAGTAACATCAGCAAACAGTTCGGTGTGAACAATGTGAATGGCCCTGTGATTTAATTAAGCTTGTGCTTACCAGACAATTAGACAACTCAAATTCACTGTGGTATTTGCTGAAGTATAATATTTACTTAGATAGTAAACATGTTTTAACTTAGTGGTAAAAAATGCAAGGTTTGGCCTGAGATTTGCTAATCATCAGCCATCTAAATTGAGGAAGTTGCCCTTCTGACAACTGGCCTAGTTTTATTGACCTGTGATGTTTCAGATTATTTAGAGTAATTTGTGACAAGAGGAAGAGTAATTATCACAACAATATAAGAAATCCTACACTGACTGTATAAAAAGCAAACCAATGCTTTTTGAGCACCCCAGTCTGCTTTCTATCTTGTTCTGTAAAGACAGAAGTAATTTTATTATGTCCATTTGTAGAAAAACGGTCCTCAGTAAGGGAAGGCAATAATACAGATTCTTCTAATATAAATAATATTTAGGGACAGGGAAGAGAATAGCTGCAGCAGTAGCAAGCAGCAGGAGACTTTTTATCTTCTTAAACAACAGGATGAATCTGGTTTACCATAGTTGTGTTATATCATCTGGCCCAAGCTTTTGAGTATGTGAATTTCCAAACTGGTATGTCTTGTTCTGAGCATTCATTTATACTAACAATTCCCTGTGGTAGGAAAAATATAACCATTCCTGGTTGGTTGGGGTTTTGTATAGTCCATATGCCATTACAACTATGTGGTGTTTCAACAAACATTTTTATGCCATTCTATCCTAACAGTTTATTAGGTAGAAAGGAAACAAACCGAGGCAGCTCTTCTCTACAGTTTTTCTTCCCTGCCTTTGAGGGTGGCTCTAAAAATTAGTAAACTTTAGAGGAAATTTCAGAATGTTTTTCTAGTTCGCTGTGTGCATGACTGTACTAGAGACTTCTCATATCAGCCCTTTCCCTCTCTTTTCAAAAGTCAACAAAGAGAAATGTTTTAATGGGACTATGTAAAGTAACCCTTACAGCTGTCTGCGAGCAAAATAATATGTATGACCTGAGTGATACATAAAGGTGACACAAAAAGAAAATGGAGTTCTTCTGTATCTTATCTTCTTAACGTCTATAGGAGACCCAAACTGTTGGCTTTGTAGTTTTTGTTTTGAATGATGGATTTGGCATTCAAGTACCTCCAGACTATTTTGTAAGCCTCAGGCTAGGGGCTAGTCATCTGCCTGTGCACCTTTACAGAGGTGAGAGTTACGCATTAAGATCTTTGCTGTCTTGTGAATAACAGTTTCCAAGGCTGACAATACGCATTTCCTACAAAACAAGAAACTGTCTTGGCAATGTTTTGCATATCACTTAGTATGTTGCTTTACCGTTTCACAGGCTCACATTTTCCTGTGGGAGTTGTACCACCCAGAACCAAATCGCCAACACCGGAGTCTTCAACGATAGCTTCTTATGTCACTTTGAGGAAGAATAAGAAGATAGAGCTAAGAACGGTACTTCAAAATAACCTTTGACCATTGATGGACAGTGATTTGTTCATTTCGAAGTTTAATTTCTGTAGTTGCTTCTGAAGTTGTAATTTCTAATTTTCCTTACAAAATATTCACTGTTATAAAAATGTACTAGGTTAATGGAAACAGCTGCAGAAAGAACGACAAAGTTATAAAGGTCGTGTATGTTAAACTGCATAGAGACACTCAGACTGGGCAGGAACTAAACGGCAATGGTAAATCTACTAAGCTACTGAAGTTCACGCTTGAGTTGAAAGGACAGGAAGCATCTTAGATTAAAACTTGCAAGAACTTGTATTTGGCTTCTGGGGAAATGTAACAGCCCCAGACATTTAAAAATACTGTCTTTTATTTATTTCATTACTAAAATGATTTGGGAAATACCTAAAGCAGTCTGAAAATAATGATACAATAAGCAGTATGAGGGTAATAAGCCTGAAATTTCAGATTAGAGAGTCCTGTAGTCTCCGGGTTGAAGACAGATGTTTAAATGTCGTTCATGCAAAAGGGAGGAAAACTTTTGCCATAGTTACAGCATGATTAAAAGAAGAGAAGTTGTAGGAAGAATGGGAGAGGAGAGAATGGGAGAGGCTGTTAACTGGAGAAAGAGTACCACTTCTCAGAAGGGAAATCAGTTACTGTGAATGTACTGAATGCAGCTGATTAGGCCAAAGTAATTTTTTGTTTGTTTGTTTCTGTCCTACAAAGTACTACAAAGTACAGATCTATCTGCAAATCAGTGAATTTCAAGAACAGAGTAGGTATAGTGGTGGTTGTTATTTTGGGAATAATACAATGCTTAGAATGATGCATTTTTAAGTGCTGATAAATTCACTTTATTTCAGCCTGCCCTTGCCATTAAATGGTGCCCAGCTGTAGTTTTTCTTGAAATGAAAAGGCAGAAATCACTATTAGACCAACTGGTATAAACATCCTGGATCATTAAATTTTGATTATATTTCTGTCTCAGTCAAGTCACTTGTGTTTGCCTGTTGCATAATGTCTGGTAAATGGTTTCAACTTTATAGGCTGGCTTTGAGAGAGCATCTAGCATTCTTTTAATGTTTATCATCAATGGTGGTAGTGTCAGTGTTCAAAAAAGCAGATTATTCCTTCACTTTAATTTCATTGTTATGAAATTCATGTTTCATTTATTAATAACTGTTTCTTTTACTTTCTGCACATACACAAGAGCTTTACTTCCCTGCTATTTTTCTGCTTTCTAGTAAATCATTAGGTGATCTTTTCTGATAAGATGACAACCTGAACAGTTTAGAACCTTGCTTTTTAAATTCAAATATATATATATTTTTTCTTCCATTTAAGGAAAGACCAAGAAGTGCAGTGGAGCAGCTGTGTCTTGCAGAAAGCACACGACCTCGAATGACTGTGGAGGAACAGATGGAAAGAATAAAGAGACACCAACAAGCTTGTCTGAGAGAGAAGAGAAAAGGACTCAATATTATTGGCGTTTCAGACCAGTCTCCCTCACAGAGTTTGTCGTTTGTCAGAGATAATCCATTCAAATTGGCACAGGTGGGTCCCACATTACTCAAAAACTTCAATGTGTCTGGTTAAAAAAAAGTTAGTTTAAAAGTTGTTCTTTCTCCAAGATCAAATGATACCACAAATGTCTATACTCTGCTTGTATAGAGTAACAGTCACAATTTTCTACCACACACAGGAGAAAGGGAGATGACAATCTTCATGCTTATACCTTATGATAGTAGAAGTCACTTCTTTGTCTTTGGGGAAAATAAATAGTTCAAATCCGCATATGTTTGATTATGCGTTGTGATGTTTGTTAACAGGAGGTTTTGTCAAATTTAGCAAACATGAAATTGCAGGCTCTGTGACAAAAAGCAGTGTCAGGCAGGATCATGATTCGGTTGGTGTATAAATCATGAAGATTTTTCTGCCATGTAATATATTCAAACATCTGTAACATTTTTAGGTAGGAATGTATGTTTATGATGATAGCTCTTAACTAGTGGTGTTTTGCTGTTGTGTTTTAAGCCCATAAATACATGAAACTAGAACCCACCCTTTTGTTAAGGCAAAGAACTGAGTTTATTAAAGGCTAAAGGGGTGGGAACAGAAGAGAAAGAGGTAACTGCTTGTCATTAACGAGGAAATACTGCCCTGAAAAAAAAAACAAACCAAACAAAAAAACCCTAAACCCAGGCTAGTTGATGTTATACGTGTTATACCAGTTATATACTTTCTAACTAGTAAGAAATAATTTTCTTTTTCAATAGCTTAATAACATTACCTTTTTTTCCATCTAAAATAAAATATGCTGGCGTACTTCTTTCCTCAGACCATACTGCTTTTTGGTTTGTATTTCTTTTTTTTAATTTCTGTCTGGCATGGAAATGCCTTCTTTTATGTTTTGTAGACATTTTAACATCAGATTTTCCAAAACCAGATTAAATACATTGCCCTGTTAAGAAGTCAACATATTTCCAAAGAGTTTTTAGGTTTGGGGTTTTTTCCCCTGAGTATGCTAAGCTGCCTTCGGAGCTATACAAAAGTTACTTTTCCTTCAACAACACTGATCCCCAGAAGACACTGAATTCAAGTTTTGCCTTTGCTTTAGAGCATCTGCATTTAGTCTGACATCATGTATGGTATATATGAAGGGGGCTGCAAATACTTCTGTGATTAATGCTGCCTTTCTCAAGAAGAGGATGTGCAAGTAAAGCTTTGCAGATGTTTGTTCCTGTCGTTTTTAGAGAGGTGGTTGTACTTTACTGCCTTCCTATGGTATCATTTCATACCTCAAGGTGAGGAAACTGCAGTTATGTATGTGTCATACCTGGTTAGCTGCACATTGTGAACAGAGTGGGTGAAAGTGGCCAAATCCTCTGTGCCAGCACCACATGCTACACAGAACTCAAAAGAAATTTGCTCATGCCAGCATGTCTTCTTCATGAGATCAGTGCCACGTGGATGAGATAAATTTATAGAATAAGTGAGAATGTGCCTGAGTTGAATATTTAGCTTGTAGTCCATGCTACAAAATCACTCTTTCTATCACAACATTAATTCTTCAGAGTGCTATTTGGCAAAAAGCTTCAAGATGAGGTATTACACTGCAGTAATAGCTCTTATTTTTAAAAGCATTATTTCTATGCCTCTTGATTTCTATACAGGAAAATGGTACAATAGCATTGACTGCTGAAAGTCGATTTTCAACTGGGTTTGGCTATTTAACTGGAGGAAAAAAATATTATTTCATAAACGGCCTACTGAGTAATTTTTAAGTCATTACCAAAATACAAAAGGAAGCTGCTTCACGATTGATACTGTTTGGGAGAAGTGTATAATGTGTTGGGAAAGTAAAGATTTGTGAACTGACTTACATGGAATTTCCTCTTAACAGAGTGCTTGTGCTGAATCACAGGAATTCAGCCACCAGATTTACTGCTTTCATGGCTTGTATTTTTCTCAGCCCTCGTGCTTAGTGTGATAAGACTTACATGAACCTCACTTCAGTTCAGTTTGCTACTCTGCCATGATGGCCAGCTCACAATCTTAAGTCACCTCTACCATTCTTCCCCAAATTTTTTATATCAAATTAACCTCTCTGCAGTGGATATTTTTTAAAAAAAATCAGTGCTTATGAATGCAGTTAAGGATGTTACTAAGCCTCTCTGTGACTGAGTTAAATACACATGAGATTTCAGAAGAGAAAGGTGACTAATAGAAATGCTGGAGATTGAGGGGGCAGGCAGGTGTAGAAAGTACAGTAATCTTACAGAGGAAAAGATTGTTAGACTGAACTCTTTCGAAAGGTACAAAAACTGGCAAATTCTAAGTTCTTAACAATTTCCATTTTCTTTATTGCAGTGTGGTATACTTCGGGCTTTTTAAGTTTGGGTGCTTTTTTAATCACTCACAGCAGACAGCACAGGAGTCAGAACTGAAATTCTGGTGACTTTTGTAAGAATACATCTATATATCAATTTTGTTCCACAGAATCGAAAAAAGGATGATACAGTATCTAATAACATGAAGGAATTAGAGGGCACCAGTAAAGAGAATCATTTGAAACAGAATAATGGAAGTCCTGGTGAAGAAGCAGCACACCTAAAACATGATGGAGAAAAAGAATGTAATTTGGGTTTTACTAAAGAGGTACTAAACTGTCCTTTATTGAACTGTACATCAGCCTGCCTTGCAGTAGAAACATTTTGAGCCACAGACTGCATAGTATGGGAAATCGAACCGGTTGCTTTTGCTTGGAAGATTAAGATTTCTTTTGGGATATAATAAACACTCTATGGAGAAATACAGAATTGTATCATGAGATCATATATTCCTATATATGGTCTTCCTAAATTTCATTTTACTTAACTTTTTCTGTTACTCTCTTGATTGATTGGAAAAGTACAAATCTTTCTTTACTTCTTTGGAAACAAACCTGATACTAATGCATCTTTAAATAATAATTGTTGATCTGTTCACTGCTTATGATATCCCACTGTAGGGGTTTTTTCAGTCATTTAGTACACCTGACTTTTTGTTTGGTTGCCTATAGTGCATCAAATAGTTTAGAGCAAGCAGAATAAATCTGACACAACAATTTATACATGGAAGTGGGCAGTAGCTGTAGTTTGTGCTGTTTGGCCACTGGATTGATTTCTGTCTTGAAATAGTCTCAGACTCACTTGGCAGTGAGTTACCTTGGTGTTTCTGGTACCAGAGTGCCCTGAACAAACAGCAAAATCAGACTGACTATGAAGAATAGATTACTGGAGTTGTTTCTACGTAACTGTATCCTGCTTATAGTTTAATATTTTTTCAAATCTTGTTTAGAGGGTTTTTTTCTTCTTTTCTATCCATATTCTTCAATTAATCATCCTTTGCTTTTCTTTTTCCTCACGCATTTTTCCTTTTGTTTTCCTATTTTATATTTAGCTTTTTTTAAACATGTATCTGATGGAGAATGGTATGAAATCAAAAAATTAACATCTATTGTTGTTATTTCAAAATACTTTCTGTTGCAAGTCTGTTGCTTTGTTAAGCATGCAAATCTTCTAAAGGAAAATTTTGTAATATACTTATTGGTTATATCCAGTCAGACCATTAAGAGCAATATATTCCAGTACCTGGAGTCTCTGTTGTCAGTGTGAAGAGGCATAGCATAAAAAAAATAGGCAGGCTACAATCCAGAGAGTTCAGAGAAGTTCTGGAAGTTATTAAGCCAACCCCTGCTCATAGGCTCTGGTATAAGATTCAGGATAACTCTATTAACCTGAATGGTATTGATAAAAATTTCTTAAGTTATGTAATTCTGAGTTACTAAGTATACATGATGGCAAAATTTGTCTGTTAATAAAACTGTTTCCTCATACTGTATTTCTTATCTGCCACTCAGTATGTGTTACAGCTTTCTGTTTCATGATTTCAATTTTTTTATAGCTGACAAAAACTGATGATCTTTTATCACATGCACATGTTGTATCTGATTCAAAAGAAGTGAGTAATGAAGAGAAATCAGAAAAGGAAAAGAAAAATAAGTTGGAAGAAACACGAGATGGTGATACAAGGTAAAAATAAAACAAGATGTTCAGAAGCTATTTAAACTTACACACTGTATTTATTAGCTGAACGGACCGAGCAGCCAATGAAATACTGCCATAAATACTTAAAAGGTATATTCATATGGTTTTGACTGGTTTACATATGGAGAGATCTAGTGAGAAACCCAACCAATGTAGGGATTCGGTAAGAGGTGATGAGGTGGTTGGTGAAACAATGTTTAAGTATTGCCCCAGTTATAAATGGAATACTTCATAATCCTTGCTTTGGGATACAAAATGTGTTTAGTAATGTCAGTTCAAGCTTTGTATCAGTTTATTATGAAAGCTTCTGCCAGGGCTTCCACAGCAAGCCCTTTACCACTGGTATTTAGGAGCAGACTAAACAGCTTATTCTGGATCTCCTGCTTTAAGTTTTACTTCACTATGTTGGAGCACTGCAGAATTAGATGAACATTGTGCCTTGGATATTCTTCTTTAAGGATTCATAATGGTAATGTAAGTTGCACTGCAGATCCTGTGTGAGTTTTTACACTAGGTTATAACTTTCTTACAGCACCTTTCAGCAAAATGGGTATCACACAATAAGAAACTGCACGAGTATGTAAAGGAAAGGAATTAAATTTCCAGTACTTTTGAGAGGTTTTTAAGTCTAACTTTACAAGGCAAAAGGGTTTCAAAATACGTGCTGACTTTACGTTACACAAACTTGCAAGTTGCAACTGTTTTCTATTAACAGAAGAAAATTAAGTTGTAACTCCTATACTTAGTGGTTAACACCTGAAATTAAGTTGAGTGAGTTCTAAACACTGTGCTTTTTTAACCAGCTTCCAGAGTGTGACTACAGTTGTAAACCACAAACCCAAAATGAGCTCAGAAGAAAGTGAAGTAGTTAGTGTTCAAGAACAAGAAGGAATTATGTCTTCGTTTGAATTAGCAGCACAGTCTTCAAAAGGAAATAAGGCAACAGCAGGTATGGAAAAGAGTTTGACTAAAGCATAACTTATACAGTACATATGTAAAACTTCATTCATGTCTTTTGATCCTCTGAAACCCTTGTGAATTGAAAGTGCTGAGCTAGTCTAGATACCAAGTGTATGGTTTTATAACATAGAGAAAAATAATTTCCCAGTGGACAACTACAGAAATCCCATTTTTGTGAGGTTTTAATGTAGGTTTTATGGTGGCATTTAATTCAGGGAGTTAAATAACTATTGCCAGAAACTGAGTCATACTATAGTTGTTAGTTGGAACAAATCCTTCCCTATTCATCTTGTAGAACAGCATTTCAATCCTGGGTATGTATAGAATATTTCCCCTTACCTCCTTGCAAAGGGATGGCCCAAGATTGGGGAATCCTTGAGAGTTTCCAATATATCTAGTAGATTTTGAACAAGCAAGTAGAAGCCCCCAGTTTGGTCATGTTTCCAGGAATAAGAAAAGATGAAGAAACAGAATACACTAACTGGTAGAATGACTGGTGTGAACTACTTTGCAAGAAGAGAAGGCTGGAATAAAACAAAAGTGTTTGCAAAGAGATTAAAAAAGAAGAGGGGAGTGTGAAGGGGAGGAGGAAGATAGAACACAGGACATTATTAGGCTATTTGGTGATGGGAGCATTTAAGTAAGCCAAATGGTTCAATTTATGGATATAAAAGGTGACATGGACCTATGTAGTGCAGCCAGCAGTCCCTTCTGTGATTTGATAATCAAAACCAGAACTTGTAAATACATTTTGTAATATTCAGCAGAATAAAAAATGCTTATTTAATCTCAGCTGAGATATAAAGGTGGGTCTGGGACTATCCTGACTAGTTAAATTTTACTTCCCCCTCCCCACCCCCTTTGCAACATAAATTACATATCTACATTCATGTGTCCGTTGTCTGTTCTTTTGGTGTTCTACTAGTCATTCATAGGTCTGAGTAATGATCTTTCTTGAGAACAGCTATGCTCTCATCTGAAGTTGTGCTTATTGTGCTAATCAGATTTTAAGTCTTTACTTGTGTAACTTTCATTTCGTTCTTCGTATATTTATTATGGCTTGAAATCATGCCTTCTGTAACTTGTATTCTTATTTATCTTGCTGTATGACTTGCAGTGAAAAGTCTGCCTTCTTCACCAGAATCGTCATTGTCACCAGCTCCATCTACACAGACACAGCTCACAGAAGGATCACATTTCATGTGTGTATAGTTACAGAGAAGTACGTCTTTCTTTTCCCACCCCTTGTGCCATTTTTCCTGATGTTTTTCTAAGTACATATGTTCCAGTTATTTTTCTGAGAAACATCTGTAGACAGGACTTGGCAAGACAAAGTTACCTGCAGAGTTGAATATAAACTAACCAGAAATCAGAACAAATACGTGTATTGATTCGGTTGAAAGGAATGTATTCTCTATCCACGTACAAAAAGAAAAGACTAATTGGCTTATCAAGCACATTCTCCACAACAGGCAAGATAATAACCCTTTGAATTACGTGAGAGACCTGAGATGTTACAATTAGATACCCAGATAAGGTATGAGCATCAGTGCTCAAGTGCAAATGAATCTTGATGCTTCTTCAGTCATGGTAATAGGCAACTAGAGCTAGGTCTCTTAGTGATGCATAAGAGGCAATGGTTAATGGCCCTGCAGAGTTTGTGGCTTAAACCATAGATGACTGAGGCATAACAAAGGAAAGGGGAAAAAAATGAGGGTGGAAGAAATACAACACAAAACTTTTTTTTTATTATTTATTGTTTCTATAGAGATAGTCCTACGCAGCTTTTCCTCCTTTGTCATAGGAGATGATTTCTTCTAGGAATCAAGTTAGAAAGCATGAATTAGGCTAGATTTACATGTTCCTACCTATAGCGTTACCCACTTAATGAATGGAAATGGAAATAAAATAAGCTATTTGTTTTAAACATACAAGTGTTTAAAGAAACTAATAGAATACCAATGTGAATGCTTCAGCACTTTACTAGCAGTTAAATCAATCCACATTTCTTTGTTGTCAGGAAGTACCTATTTAAATAAGATTTCTACTAAAAGAATGAGCTTTCTTTAAATAGTAATGTTAAATGCCATAGCTAATGTAACTTAAGAAAACTTTAAGATGTTTTCAGTTCTTTAGCATGAGGAGATCTAAAAATGCATTTTTTCATTTACTGTCCTAATCTTCATCACCAAGCTTTCACCTTAGCAAATTTAGACTTACTATTCATCACAGACACATTTCTTGTATAAACTGTGGGCAGGAAACTATATTCTTAACAAAAAAAAATAGGAAAAAAAAATTTTAATCTTTTTCTCCTTTTAAGAGAGTGTAAAATGCACTCTTCACATTCAGTACTGACACCTGTGTTGCTGACTTCCTGATGGATGCAGTCTGCCATGATTAGATTTAGCTTGGACTTTTGTACTTTATTCAGAAGATTTATTACAGAACTGTAAAAAAGACAAGTGGGACTATTCAGCTTTTCTGGAAATGCTGCTTTATGTTAATGCTTTTCGGTTTCACTGTATAATACATGTGCATCTTTTCAAGTAGGACAAACATTACCCCATCAACTCAGTTTCAGGTCAGTAGTGAAACTGAAACTGCACTACTGAATTTTGTCTGTAGCCACAGCACGCCTGTCTTGAAAGGGGAAGCAACCCATAACTGCACTAGAAATTTATTACCAATTACATGAAGTTGCTGTCAGCTCTTGTCATTAGCTCCAGTGATCAGATCAGCAAATGCTTTTTTTATTTGTTTTTTTGAGGATTTATGCTAAATACAAGACTAGCAAAAGTGAATCATTCTTACAGTAATCTGCTTTTTAACTTAGAATCGTAGATTCACAGAGTGGTTTAGGTTGGAAGGGAGCTTTAAAGATCATCTAGTTCCAACCTCCCTGCCACAGGCAGGGACACCTTCGACTAGACCAGGTTGCTCAAAGCCCCGTCCAGCCTGGCCTTGAACACGGCCGGGGAGGGGGCAGCCACAATTTCCCTGGGCAACCTGTGCCAGGGCCTCACCAGCCTCATAATTGAATAATTTTTTTCCTAATATCTAGTCTAAATTTACCTTCTGTCAGTTTAAAGCCATTCCCCTTGTCCCGTCATTACATGCCCTTGTAAAAGTCCCTCTCCAGATTTCTTGTAGGCCTGTTTAGATACTGAAAGGCTGCTCTAATGTTTCCCCAGAGCCTTCTCGAGGCTGAACAAGCCCAGCTCTCTCAGCATGCCCCAGCTATCTCAGCCTAACCTAATGCCCAGTCCTTGACATCCCGCAACTTGGTGTATCTGCATAGGTAATATTGCAGCTGTTACATTCCCATGCTAACTACACTTCTACAACTAAGCTGTAATGGCTTATGACAAAATGGTGTTACTGGGATGGCACTTGTAAAACTAATGCTCGCTAAAATGAAGAAAGGATTCCAGAATTTAAAACACATCCATTTTTGCTGTTCAGTGTTTTGAGTTAGAAAAAGCATTCATCTATCTGCATATACAGTCCACATTTCTTTGCTGCACTTTATGTCTCTGTTGGTTGGAGCTCCGAAACAAATCCATGCTGTGACTTGGGTCTAATATACATAGATGTATGAGGCATAGTCTGCTTGCCTGCAGTGTTTACTGCCCCTTTCCTTCTGGGGCTGTCCTCCCAGTATTCCAGCACTTTGTGCTTTACTGAAAGATAGTTTTTCTAGCATGTGAGAACACAATGTCTGTGAGATGCCAGAAATCCTGTGCAGCAGAGGGAACTTCAGAGCTGCGGGATCAGCCCTGCTCGTATGCAACCGAATTTTTCAGGCAGCATCTGGAAAATGTATGGTAGATTTCAGAGAATAATGAGGTAATACCTATATTTGGCTTTTATGGTCAATTAGTAAAATGATACTCCTGGCACAATGCCAGGGGAATTCAGCATAGGAAATTGATGGTACAGGGTATTGTAGGACTAAGGAAAAACCCATTAACACAAAGCTACTTTCATTGTCACGGCTCTTGCTTTGCAGAGACAAATCTGGATGTACACCACTAGCATTGTTACATTTTAAGCATTATATTTACACTGAGTAATGGAGGGATAATGAAATTTTATACAGCACCTGGATTCAAAGCTTAGAAACATTTTTACTAATGAACTGTTAAAAGCTATTTACAGAAGTCCTTTCAGCTATTACCAAAATACAGCAAGCTCTGGGTAGAGCACTGAAACTTCAGAACACCTTACAGCTACACTGCCATTACAGAGTAGAAACTGAACAGTACCGCATCCTCTTCAAATCACGCCTATCATTTGTAGGAGCAGTTAGGGACTTTGCTATTATTACTGGTTTTACATGAAGAACATTTGGAGATGGCAGGATAAAAAGAATAAGCAGACTTTCATACAAAGCTGTGTAGATCTGTAAAAGCTCGCTTTTGCTTCTTGCTGTCAAAGTATCTTGAAGCAGTATTATGCATCAGGAAAACTGATTTTGGAAACAACTGATTTGTGAGATACTTTTATTATGTTCTACACCATTAACAACTACTGTTAGGATGAGACCAGAAATTCCTTGCTGTATTTAACCCCGGGAACTGCTTTAAACAATATTCTGTTGGTGCTAAAAGAGAGTAACTTAATCTATGTCTGTCTTTCAGCACTAATGGCTTCTGTTGAAACAATTCATGCCTGAGATGTATGGACCTGACCTTTGAAAATAAGAGAAGATATTGTACAGTATATTTTAAATCTATGAAATTCATAGTTCTGATGCTTTTGGCCACAGAGCATCATTTTATCACTTCCTGGAAAATGTTTATTCCAAGAGAGCTTTAAATGGCCCACATGTACACTCAACAACCTTCAGATTGTTCTCCTGATACCAGCTTGCTGCTATGACTTCTGTGCACATAAAATAAAGGCTCTTTTAATGTGCAGCCTACAGTCAGAACTTTATTTGATATTCTCCAGAATTTAATGTTCTTTTAACTATGGATCATATAAATTTACTTTTTTGCTTCTTTTAGATGCATAATTCGGTTAATTTTACATATCACCACTAAACCTTGTTTTACACCTTTTGAACATTACAATTTATTGTTCTAACATTTTATTTGTAAAATTTTTATATATATATACATATAGATATATTTAAAATGTGCCATTTTTATTATTGCTTAGTAAAATATGTCCTGTTTCTGCTGTAATTATTTCTTGGTCAGGTTGCAATGTCAGCAGTTACTGCCACACCTCTGTCAACATATGCATTAATGTTAGTGGTTACTTTTTCTTCAGTAAAATGGAGTGTAGGTATTTTGAGGTACTGGGCTTTTCCTTCATTGGGTTAGGGTGTGTACAGCAATAAGCAGGTTTTCAATCCAGTACTTAGTTTGTGTACAAATGTAATTATGTTCATTGTGTATATATTATACAATGAGCAAATATGATGTAAGTATAAGAAGCCACTTATTGTTCAAATACGAATGTTCATATCCCATTTCTTTTATATCATATTAAATAAATGTTGATGTTCTTAAGGACTTGTATGGTTAGTATTTCTTCCAGCAAACAGATGTCACACCGTGTTCCACCTTTTGATGTGGGGAATGCAACAATTCTTGTCTCTTTGATGACATCACCTGTCAACCAGAGTAGCAATGACAGACTTAAGAGATTCCAGTCTTCCTCTACAGGAAAGAATAAGGCTGCAACACAGAACAAAAAGACAGCCTGAGACTGAGGCACAAGAAATACAGGTTCAGCTCCTGACTCTCCCAGACTTGTATCATGATGTTGGAATAATCACTTAGTCATTCTGTACCTCCATTCCCTGCCTGTTTACTTGAGTGGTAATAGCCTGTCTTACTGGGGTGTGGTGAGTAGTAATTCAGTATTTGCAAATAGTGAATGCCACGTTCAGTGGGGTTAAGGAGAAAGAAGTGTGATGATTCCTTGAGGCTTTGACATCTGCAAAGCATCTCCCAGAAACTGAAAGAAAACCTGAAATAATTTGTCAAGTGTCATCACAATACAGATGTTACTAACTTTACTTTTCCATCCCACACAGCTGTTAGAATTTGCCCAAGACAAAAGAGGTTTAGAAGAGACTGATGAAAAGATTTAAGGAAATTTGAATCTAGGATGTAGAGCTAAGAAAGCTTTCAAAGGTTCAGGCAACTGCCATGTGCTTCAATGAGTGTGCCGTAAGTGGCAAGGCAAGTTTTGTAAGATGACTGCCAGCTCTTGTGCTTTTTTTATCATACAAATCATATCCTGTTCAAGTTAATATTGCTGTACTAGAGACCATATAATTAACTGAGCTTTTCCATAGAAGAGTGCCTGAGAGTGACACACAGTTTGAAATCCACGCTTTATCATTGCCCCCCCTGTCGGAGTTTGTGTTTGTTGTACTCTTCTGCCACTCTCAGCTCTGCTGCCTGTTCTTCCTGGGGCTCTTTGCCACAAAGACACAAAGTGCGCTGTTTGCGTACAGGTCATTTTGCCATTTTCATTGAAAAGTGAAGAAATAGGAAGCAGAATTTAGCAGCAGAGCTTGGAGGGCCATAGTGAAAGAGTTGGCTGAAATAAAGATGAATCACGATGCTGGCAGACAGCATCCAGCTGAATGTTTGACCAAATGCCCTTCTTTCCTTGGAACAGCAGCCCCAGATCGGTGCATCCTCCCATCCAGAACACAGAGCAGAGAGGAGGAATGTGATTTTATTTCTTATTGCTCAACCAGCTGAGGTTTAAGTTCAGTGGCATCACTGGAACACCTGGGGCAAAGCAGACAAGGACACACCCTGTTCTCTCCCTAACCCTTCTGAGAGAGCTACTCAGCTGTCAAGCTTTGCAATCTCTGTCCTTGCTGCCAAGAAAAGAATTGCAACCAATAAAGGAAAGAATGACTAAGTGATTTTTGGACATTTATAGATCTTGGCTGTGCTTAAAGCAGTTGACAGGTGTATCTGCGAAGTATGTGCAGTTTATACTGAAGCTGGGGGAGGGTGGGAGAATTGGCAAGTTTTTGCTGGTGTAACTGTTGGCAAAGACAGCGAAGGTAAATGGTGCAGGAATGTAGTCATGCTCATAGACTATAATTTCAGTTCCTGTGGGCGCTTGCAGCGAAAAGATAAGTTTCATTGGGTGCTCTATTTTTTTGTGTCTTATGGAAAAAGCGTATGGCTTTGTGTTATCACAGAGCATCTCCTGCCTCTTACCTCAGAATAACTCATCCCAGTGATCATACTCCTGAGATACAGAAGTATCAGAATACTGGTATTGTCAGCCTTCAAACAGCTATCTTAAGTTTGTATCTAGGATATTTTTATATTTCTGACTGTTTTATTGGCTATTGCACTGACACTTGTATATATGGAATGTGTTTTGGGTTTTTTTTTTTCCAAAAGAAAGAGTCCTTAGGAATAATGCAACACATTCTCTACAGATGTTCATGCTTTTCAGAACCAATTACATCTATTTTTGTCTTTTGTTCACCACTTGCATTGTTCCAAGACTACTAGAGAATGTGATTCTTTTAAGTCCCTTAATAAAGTGACATTACTCAAAAAGTTATAGCTGGTGTCTTGGCAGTTTTTGTATGTTGTGGACTGTTGAAAAACCTCACCAGGCAGTTGAAACCCAAACCTTGCTTATATTATTACTGAGGGGGGAAAAAGTGGTCTTCAGTTAATATTTCTTCATACATACATCTGTTATAAAATGAACCCAGTGAGGTTCTATTTTCAGGAAATCAGCAAAAAAAAAAATGAACACTTTGTTTCTATTTAAATCACTTCAACTGGACAATCTGGGAAGGAATCATCACCCACCCTATTGGATCCTCTAGGTGTAGTAACCCAGGAGTACATACATGAAAAAAGTTAATGGATTACACTGTTTGTAACAGATCTGCTAAACTCTCTGGTACTTGGACTGGTGACTTAGTTTATACCCTGACTGAATAAAGCAGCAGAGTGGAAGATCTTTAATCACTGGTGGTGCTGGATAAGTCTTACCTGAAACTTCTCATTGTATTTTCACAATAAGGTGGTGACTTGTGGTTTTTTTTTCCTTTTCTAATAAAGCAAACTATAAATAATACTCAGATCTCAGAAGTAGGTCATCATGTCTTTTCTGTGCTATACTTTTGTGATCCTGGATTTTGCTATGCTTATTTTCTTAAGTTATTCTAGAGTAGTTTAATCTTTTTTCAGTTGGAATCCTCAGTTAAAATGTTATTTTCCATCCTTTGGGAAGTTGACATTTAAATGGCCAGTGAACAAATTGCCTGTACCTGGCACTAATAATATAGCTGAAACAATTTCATTTTTTTTAAGGATGCATGTGAAGATAACAAAGCAACATCTGGCCTTCATTTCTTCTGAAGAACATTATATATACTTGCTGTTATATTCTAGGAGCTGTTTAGCTTGTCCATATGGGAACACTAAAGAAGCTGCTAGAAAATAAAATGGAATATACTGGTGGCTGAAAGCAAATGTCTGGCCCAAAATGAAGGCTACAAGCAGCTGCTTTCTGAACTTGACACGCACAACTTGTTGCCCAGCTGTTCCAGATGTGTCAGCATTCAGATGTTACTTGTAAAGTGAAGGTTTTGGTATTTTTTGATGATATTTCTTCATTCTGTCACATGCCAAAGAAAATGGTTTTAAGGTGTGTCTAAATATTATTTCTGTTGTGAAACTGCAAGCAACTCTTAATTGTAGTTATGGGTAAGTAGCATCACCTCAGTGGTTGCTAATTGGCTCATGTGGCAGCCTTGCTGTGGCTGTGCTGGAGAACACTTACTTAGGCTGAGTTAGGTTCTGTTTGGAATAAAAGAAAAAGATGCAAGCAAATGGGACTGTTCCCAGTGGACTGCTGTCAAGTACATCAGGACAAAAACAGATGTGGTATCATTAACTTCTTTATTGCTGAAACCAAACCTAAAATAAGGAACTAATTTTTTGTCAAATTCTATCCAGATCTCTGTGCTACGGAACAGGAATACTTCAAAGAATTTCAGACTAAAAATGGAAACACACTCTTCCTCTTTTGAAGGTGAAACGAGTACTGTTAAAATATATATATACATATATATAGCAAAAGCAGACCCTGCAGGTTTAACTTTATACATGGAAGAAGCAAGATTTACTTATGACCTAGAGAGTTGGTCAATATAAAAAAAATACCTTATGCTCATCTGGTAGTCTTCCTGAGTCACAGTGAAGCGGCTGCCACTGTCTGGGACTCTTCTGTTGCTTAAATCCACTCCAGCTCAATGTGCATTCCTTGTATGGAGAAAAAATGCCTTCTCCATACAGCAGCTGTCTGCCCCGACATAGGCAGCTGAATCCAGGCCACCAGTTTTTGGCTTGAAATCACTGAAAACTGCAGGTGCTCAGCATCTTGAAAGATCAAGCTCAAAGCCCATCATGTGAAGCACCCAGCATTTCCAAGTTAACTTCTATGTGAATCTCCCTTATTTTCAGCAAAGGATTCTATTTAGAAGACAGTACTGGTCACATTGCTAGAAATCAAATAATTAGTAGGTACAAACAAACATGTAAGGATTTGAAAACTCTCATTAACTGACGAGTACATCTCAAAGTGATTTAAAAAAAAAGCTGCAAAATTCAGCAACCCTCAACTCAAAATCACCTTTTCACAAGATGCATTTCTGCTGAGTCTTGATTACACTTGTAGTCAACTGCTCTGTATTGTGTGACTTTTTTCTTGGTAGAATCGCAAGTCAGCAAAATGTGGGGGCTGATGCAGATGTTTCAGCTTTAGAGATGAATGATTCTTATTTTTTTTAATACGTATTTTTTCATGCTCATCCACCAGTCCCAGGAACAGCCTTTGGTGGCCATTGCATTTATTCTTTTTATACACCGAAATGGCCATATCTAGACAGTGAGATAAAAAGACAACTGACATTTCTGATTAACGTTTCCTGATGTTTGAGACTGCTGCCATTTTGTGTTTGGATTTCTGGCTGCCTAGAGACTGTCTAAGAGAGTTTGCACATGCAAGGGCTGGTCCTGCACAGAAGCCAGCTTGTATGAGTGAGGACAGGCTGAAAGTGTCATTTCATGAGCTAGGACATTGCCTGGAAACCCAGGATCGTTTGATCTCGGGCACCTTTGCATAACATTTCTGGCTGTTTTCTTAGTCTATACCATCGCATATTTTGCAATACTGTTTCCAGTTTATTGTGCCTAGAAACAATAAAGATTTTTAATAAAGACAAAGTGCCTGGATAACAAGATGTGAGATCCTGATTGCTGTTTACAAGGTAGCAGTTACTAATTAAAGAACCAGCATCTCAACCATTTAGGAGATTGTGTTAGTGAGGAGGAATCTGTTAATACTCAAATCAACTGCAACACTGGGAATTGCTTATGTAATCTGATTCTTTGGGATGGGGGACTCACAGCATTTTATTTTAAAGGTTCTATTTCATGATCTTAAAGCTGTTCCATTCTGTGTGATCAGCCAAGTACAACCTAGGTAAGTTCACCTTCACTTCCATTATCCAGAATTTAGGACAGGGAAGAACAGAGGCCATGACATTTTGATCGGTTTTGCCTCGTTAAAACCTTGGGGACCCTGTGGAGCACAGTCAGGTTGTGTCTGCCTTGCTTTGAGCCAATGCCTATTTCAGCAAAGTGCTCAGCACAAATTACCATACATCTTGCCCTGTCTGTATGGTTCCAGGCTGGAGCACTTTAGTTATTTCACCCTTGAACAGAGTCCCTAACTTTTATAATGCTTTTAGGCAATTAATCATAGGTAGTCTGGGAAGGCTAAGATCTCTTTACAGCTAGTGGCTCTAAACTGTTAGGATAACTCTATACAGGAGTGAATCCCAGATAAAGCCTGAGCACTCCGGATTTCCAAGGCAGTTCCAAACCCTCGGGTGCTGTAACTTCATCTCTGCCTAAATGCAGCAAACTGGATTTCTATTCAGTTGATCAGATGGCTGCCTCCAACAACTGTTGCGGAGCTGTTCATTTTAAGGATGCCCAGCAAGCTGGATCTGTGTTCTGAAAAGTGTTGCTAGCAATCAATATGACTGCAGCAGGAGGCTTTCCCTCTCAGAGCCCTCCCTTTTTCCTGCAGCTGTAGTAGGCACAGACTCACTGTCTTGTGCTGTGCAACAGTGTTGTACCTGCAAAAGCAGCCGATCTAAGCTTCCTTCCAGTATCTGCTCTGGGAAGATCAGCTGTGTTAACAGGGAAAGCAGAAGATGGAAGGGCACATACCTTACCAGACCCAGTTCAAGTACGCACCCAGAAGGACTCCAAAAAAACGAAGTTAGCCTCTCCGCAGCTGCTGCCGCCGCTTTCCCACTTTGGCTTTCCTCCTTTTTCCTCTCTGCCTGTGCTTTTGTCCTCATGGCACGGTTGCCATTATAGCGTAGTTTTAAGGGATGAAAGCAAATGATTGCTGATGGATGACATGATAGTGCTTTAAATAGGAACGCAGATTGGTTCTAATACCCAGCAATGTAGTAGCACGGGCAAAGCACAATAGGCTTAGAATGATGGCCATAGCCATAAGTGACTGACAAAAGAAACTGTGATACACAAATACCAATGTGTGTTTAAGAAACCCTGGTGTTAAAATGTCCACAACTGTCGAAGATCCTGGGGTCTGGGAAACTGTGTAACTCACAAGCTGTCCAGATGCAGCACAGACCGCAGCTGGCCTGACATTTTAGTAATGTTTAGTATCGCATTCTCTTCTGACTTTCTGAGAATGTGGGTACTGAGCACACGCAGGAAATTGGGGATTACAAACTTGTCTGAACGTTTCACTGCCAGGCATTAACACGCGGATGCAGCAGCCTGTATGTAAATGATATTATCTGAGCTGGTTTATGCTTGTGTTTCCAGGATAAGAGATTATTTCATTGTGTGAACTAATTACCTGCAAAGGAGAAATTGTAGCCTTTTTAATGTTAATGCATGCCAGGCTCTATTTTTATTAACCTTCACAGCCAATGATGCGGTGTTTGTATGTTTATTTTGTATTTTCAAATATTAAGGATTTGATCCTTTAACCTAAATGAAAGAAGTTCTTGATGTGACTTTGCACGAACAAGTTTCTTTGCAAGGCTGTAGCCACATCTCAGAGTATTCCTTTGCCCGTAATATGGGGTTGTTTCACCAACCGCAAAGAAAAAGTGACTTTTAAGCATCAGGGTATTGCTGCTCTAATCGTGCACAAATAAAATGTGGACAATCATATTAAACTGGAACTACAGGACAAATTGTTTCAAACCAGAAAAAATATGTTCCTGGCCTAATCGAGACTTGCATACAACTAGGGCAACAGCAGTCAAGTTTGTACAGCAGACCTGAGCCCAGATGGGAACAGCCCTTGTGGCTTCAGGTGGACAGCTTGTATGATTAAAAGTTAAACATGCCCATACCGCAAACATTATGAAACGCGAGAGAATTTGTGTGAGAGTCTGATCTCTTGTGGTTACTACATCTTGCTGAAATTCAGAATCTTATAATTAGATAAGGGAGGAGGGGAGTAACTCTCAAATATTTCGTATTTTAATATTTGTATAGCTTTTAAACCAGGATTTATTTTGTCATACTTCACCTTAAAGTTTGTTATAAACTGGGTTGTTGAGCTTTGCAGATGTATCTTTTACTACCGATCATAAGCTGATGACAACACATTGCATGTAATGGAAATGAATATACATGCAATATGCCAAAGGAAGTTACCACAGGGCAGTCAGGCGATGGACTGACATCACGTAGTGCAATAAAAGAAAGTCCCCAAATCTGACAGCATTATTCAGAAAAGGACCTCCAAAATGTGTGCTAGTAAAACAACACTGGAAGACAAGTGATTCACGGCCATTGGTGCAGCACTTAATTTATCTGAAAATAATCAAGGGTGGGGGAGGGGGGAAAATGTTTTGGGTTTTTTTTCTGTAAAGTCCCGTTTTAAACTGGCTGCTTTGCTACCTCTTTACATGGAACTTGTGAAACTGGGGCATGAACGTGGCTGAGGACACCTGTATAAGGTCAGGTTCTCAAGGTAGCCAGGAGCACAGAAACATGGCCTGAAGTGGTGCAAAAGGATTTTCCTTGGAAGAAACAGGGCAGAAGTAGGTCATGGCTCTCTGCAGAGCTGATACCTTAATGCTTTCCAGTGCCTGAGTTACACTTCTGTAACACATGCCTCTTTGTCGTACCTCTCATGCAGTAGCACAACCTAAATCAAATAGTTTTCTCAACTTGGGAGTCCCCAGTTTTATGTGAAGGTATGTAGGCAGGAATTGTAAGATGCCTCACATTTAAAATTAGTTCTCTTTCACCTTGCTCTGAAGTGTTGTAATAAAAATGTTTCCTATATTTTCCAGGCTTTAGGTAGCTGAATCCACTTTTCACCAAGAGGAAACCAATACTTAGCATTGCCAAAACAGCTAGAAATTCAACAGTAAAGATGATGGTTCTGATAAATTGTCTAGTTAAATGTAATATAAAGCCAAAATGCTGCCATTTGTCCCGATAGCAGGCCTCTATAGTAATAGCTTGCTAAGAATTTATAGTGCCACATTTTCCTGCTGTATTTTAAGCAGTATAGTAGGCTGTTGTGGTGCACTGAACTGCCTAGGAAAAGTACTGGACAGTATTTGTTTCTTGAACACACTTTAAATGTGTCACTAGGCAAAAATCATTAAGCACATAATAAATGTTCATCTTCACTGGAAAAAATAAAAAGTTTTAAAAGACTGGATAGAACTAAAAGTCTTACGTGACTAAAAACTCAGCCCATCTCTATCGAGAACACTCCATGTGTATGTATAAAACAGCTTTCACTTGAAGGCTTCAAAGCCAGACAGCTATACCAAGGAAAGAGTCTCTATTAAGCACATCCTAACCATGGTCAAACTGCTGCATAACAAAATGATAAAATTATTTGCCCAGTTACAGATTCTCTTGCTTTGGAGAGTCTGTGAGCAACTAAGCTGGGAATAGACTTCAGGAGAGGGAAATCGCTGCTTTGCCTATTGGAACGCATGCAGCACATCTGTAGGGCACGTCATTGGGGCATTCAGCTAATCTAGGATTTAGGTCTCCCAGTTCTGCAATGTATTCTAGGCTTCTTGAGAAAGGGACCCTCTGAACTATTTAAATTCTGAATTACGGAAGGGTCACAGTGCAACTTACACTTTTCTGTGTCGTATGTGCCAAGTTCCCACCTCCTCGCAGCCACCCTCCAGTCCAGCCATATCAAAACCCCTCAGTTCCCCAGCTCTCGTGCTGAGTTTAACATTCTGGTCCCACTGAGCTTAATGGGAATTTTTCAATCGATACCAGAAAGGACAAATTTTCAGACAAGGCTTGCAGGGTTCCTCTTAGAGCATCCCATCTCTGACCATTTAATTTGTCAGAAGGTGGCTGTTGTGAGATTTGATATAAAGCGTTTGATCGCTGTTTCTATTCTGTTAGTGATAATCAGCAGGAGCACAATGCAAGTTTCCAAATGTTCATGTTTATATTTCCCAGAGCTTCAAATAAACAGTACTGGAACTTGATCAACACGTGCGTAGTCGAAAAAGCCTTACTTTCTCTTCCCTTGTTGTCATTACGAGTATCTAAGCCATACAACAACCATTTTCAGTCATTTTAGTAAAATAAGAGCTTCACTGTGAATGGAATAGTCTCACAGGTCCCCTCAAACTGGTGCTTGTGGCGATTACAGTGGGGCAGTTGGCATGGATGGCAGGTTGCCTAACTGCACTGTGAAAGACAATGCAATTATTTGGAATGGAATGGCCAGATAAGATCCCACCATTGTCAAGGGTATGACCCCAAACAGCTGATACTGCCACAGAAATCCTCTTGGCTTCTTGCCCCAAAGCTGCCATGCAAACATCAAAGCATACAGACATGCTGGCCCATGACACTGAGATAACAGGAGTGGTAGTTGTTACATTGATGGAGTTAGATTGCAGAACGTGCTGGTATTTGTATAGGTTTGCTGCAGGTTGCTGCTGCCTCCTACATGGCAGTTTTGTTGCCAGGGAGGGGCAAAAGCGAGCACAGGAAGGTGAAGTGCTGCCCCTATTAAACCAGATAGATGAACAGACTGTGTGTGGGCTACTGAAGGGGGAGGAGGGGGAGAAAAGAGTTCCAGTTTTGCCAGATTGCAACTATATTCCAGCTTCAGAGGGAAGAAGTGGGGAAGTTTCCCGAGTAAAACCTGGGAGATTTGACAGGCATTCCCCTGGCTCTGCTGTCAGTATGCAGACAGGCAGGGCAGTTGCTTTGGCACAGAACTGCTGCAGTGAGCTGATGAAGATCTTTTCAGTCCCTGGGCTTCCCAGTGCTGTCATGACAACAGCTACTTTCTTGGTCCTGCTGAAGTCAGTGAATGCCATGCACAGAGAAGTAGGCTGTTCTCATCAATCTCCCTCTCTCTCAGATTTGATTGATTGAGAATAGGGAGGGACACTGTACTTCCGTGGACTTTGCTTTTCCATGAACATGACAGATTCTTGATTTGACAGGAAAGGTCTGAAGAGTTGTGAATTGGAAACATCATTTTAATAGCTCAGAAGACAAATACTCTATATTTGTTGTTACTGGCAAATGACAATAAAATCATCCTGCTGGTTTTGTAATTGTTAAATTAGTTTCGATTACTTCGAGTATGACTTCTGCTGTTGAGTGAATAATGGAAAGGTTTTGGATGCAAATCTGAACTTTTCTGAAATGCAGGTGTTTGCTCATGCTCAAGCCTTCCAAATAATAATTTCTACTTAAACACACTAATTCTGTATGTCTTCAGCTGTTCGATAAACATTCCATGACCTGAGTTTTTATCGTAAGCAGTGCAGTGGGGAGAGAAGAAGAATCGTCCAGCTGTTAAGATTTTGGGAAATCTGGACTCTGACGCCTTCTCTAAGACAGTATCTTGCCCAAGGCTGACCAGACTGTGTGACAAATGCGTCTCTTGAAGATAACCTCTCTCCCTTAACTCTCTAGCATGCCATAGTCTGGCAATCATGGAAAGTATGTAATCTTAGTTGCTCATCACTTTTAATCTCCCAGGATTTAACAGAACTCTAAATTTGTCATACACACTATCATGGGAATTCTGAACGCAGTCATTAGTCTTCCAGGCTGCATCTAAACCTGCCTTCAGGGACCCACGGCTTGCCCTCCGTCATGCAGCTCAGCTCAGCTTCTGTGGCTCCTGACCAGGGCTCCCTTCCTGTCTTGAGAAATCATGGTGCAAGGCATGACCAGAAGGAACATGGTTTTCATCCCGTGTGAAGCTGGGGCAAACCCAGGGTATATCAGAAAAATAGGTTCTGTTTTTGCAGATTGGGTAATGCCCATGTCTTCGCGTAACGTGGCAATAATATCTCAACTTTACAGAACCAGGGAAAGGTTGCAGTTGGAAGGCATCTCTGGAGATTGAGTCCAACCCCCCCTGCTCAAAGCAGCCTGAGCTAGAATGGGATGCTCAGGACCATGTCTAGGTGTGTTTTGAGTATCTCCAGGAATGATGCCGCAGCAACCTCTCTGTGCAACCTCTTCCACTGCTTGAGAGCCCTCACTGTGAAAAAGATTTTTCTTCTGTTTAAATAGAATTTTCTGTGTTTCAGTTTGTGGTTTTGCCTCTTGCCCTTCGCCAGATACCACTGAGTAGAGTCTAACTCCACCTTCCTCACTTCCCTCCTCAGATATTTATACACCTTGATAAGATGCCCCTGAGCCTTCACTTCTTCAGGCTGAATAGTCCCAGCTCACTCAACCTTTCCTCATCTAACATGCTCCTTTCCCTTACCTATCTGCAGGGCCCCTTGCTGGGCCCACCACAGCATGTTCTGGGAAGCTGAGAACCGTGGTTGGAATGACATGTTCACAAGAGTTTGATCTTGGAAAGACAAGGGATTAATGACAAAAAAAGAAAAAAAAGCACAAACATTATAACTACATTTCTGCAAGGGAATTTTAATTTAAATTTTATGAAATATTAATGTTAAAAAAATAAGACTGTTTTATGTAAAAAAAACCCATTATACTTATGAGGACAAATTGAAGAAGGGGAGTTTCAGAGTAATTGTGGAAGAACATGGAAAAGCTGCTGTAAACTTGTACCCCTTCCAAGCTGTGATTTGTATTTAATTAGCATTCAATTCATTATGCGTTTCTGTTTGGTTGTAATGGTTACACACCGGTTTTGCAACATGCAAGATCTTGATTACTTTTATGGTTTTGAAAAGAATTTCCATGTGTGCGAAGAAAGACTCTGCTCCTGACTTCACATCGTTTTAGAAGAGAAATGCTGGATATTCTGCCTAGCATGCTTGTTCAGAATCACCCCTTCCACTGGGATGACCTCCCCCTGGTTTTGTGTAATGCTGTGTAGTAACTGACCTGCAGAAAATAAATGGACATACTGGTGGCAACCCTGTATTTGTGGTTGGGTGCACACCTTCATTTAAAGCTGGAATCCTGCTCTGTTTTGCATAAGAATGTAGAAAACATGCATTCCCCAAACTAACAGCATGTAAAGACTCTTTAAGATGGAAGCAAATATGTTAATTATCTGTGGTTAAAACTAATCTAAATTGCCCCCTTTAAGAATGTTGATTCTTCTGAGACTTAAGTATTTGGGCTGCCTTTAATTGAAAAAGCAAACTGTGCCAAGTGAAAAATGTACAAATGAAAGTATGGGACACTTTGGAGGGAAAGAAAATGTCTCTAATAATTCATGTATTTTTTTGAATCATAATATAAAACTATTGACAGTTTTATATCATGACAGAGAAAGGATGCTCTATCTGCTTGTACAGTACTGCATGTATCATTGGTTTACCTGTTCATATGATGTATTGCATCAGCTATTTAAATTTTCCAATATGGTATTTGGAAAACTTTCTGAATAGTTTTGAAGAAAAACACAACACATTTTTAGTGTATACTTGTGCCAGTCCCTGGAACTCACAAAAACTGAGAGACGTGGTGACAGGATTAATATTCACATAGATACAACGGTGCAGAAGTACAGCAAGAAGCTTTTGTTTTTGAAGCAAATTCTGAGATCATTCTCAGTGGTATCTATAACAAGTAATAGCTTATCATAGCTAAATAGTATCTATTTGAAATTCTGTTCTTATGTTTCAGTTTTTGCAACAAGCTGTAAAGTACATAAATGAAGTATATTATGGGATCCTCTAATGGCTTGATGAACTCAAATCTTCAGATCTTTCACTTACAAGAAATCTTCATGCTTTTGTGTTTTCCTTCAATATCATTTGACAGCAAATTTAACATCAATTAGCCTGCATTTTAGAGAAGAGGTTTTATGAACTTGCAAAATATCCACGTCAATTATGTCAGAGCATCTATGGAACATAAGGCTTCCTCTTGCAGTCTGTGTTTACAGGTGGCTTAATGCAAAGATGCCCTCCTCTCCACTGGGCTTGCAAGTTGTTACGATAATACAAATGCAAATATAATGAATGTTAGGATGTGCTTTTGGATAAGCTCCAAAATGACAGAATGGGGTTTTCCATTTCTGAACTCCTGGTGCTTTGTGCCACCTTAATAACATCTTAATTTTTCTGTTCCTTCTCCCCCCATCCCCAGAGTGGGCACAGTTACATTTATCTGAGCTGTCTGGAGTTTTGTGAAGTTTCACAACGTAACAGCAACAGAATGTCTTTTCTTCTTTTTTTCTTTTCCTCCCCCCTCCCCACCCCCAGTTACTACTAAAAGCAGTTCCTTGGTCTAGTTCATAGCATGAATTTCAGAGACAGCTGTGCTGGCACAACAGAAGAGGCAGTGTGTCACCATGAGAGCTGTAACAAAGCATGGGCAGGGAATAGAGGCAAAAAGGACCCGAGCAGTGTCTAGAATTCATATTGCTGCAGTGTTTTGTAAAGCCGCAGCGAGGGCTCACCGCTCAGCATAAAAAGAAGAGGGACCCCAGCCTAACGTGCATTCCCAGCCACCTTCTTTTGGTTGAACCAACTGAGGCAAGGCTTGAAGTTTCCTATAGTCATAATTTCTAAGCAAACAGTACGGGGAAAGATGAAAGGCAGCTTTAAAAGGAGAAAAGTGTAGAAGCTGAGTTTAAAGGGAGAATTAACTGGGTGCTGCAGGAGAGGGTGGGGTCAGAATTGCAGCATGAGGCAGTTTCATTCCGGTCTGAAGGGAAGGGTGAGAACCAAGTGGTGGATGCTTACTTGAAGCAATGGAGATTGCACCCTCTTCCTCCAGACCTTGATTTGGATGGTGAAGGGTGGGGCAGAAAGAAGGGAAGGGTGCAGTTTTCAGAGGCTGCTGAGCAGGCAAAACATTGTCAGCAAGGTGAGTCATGAGGTTCAGGCAACAGGAATTTCCTGCTGCAGTGCTTAAGACAAGCATGAGGAGGCAGAGGCAGGAGAAGGCAGTTCAGTGACCAGGTGTTTTGTTTTACAGACTTTCCTCTGGTATCCTAACAAGTGAGAGACCAGATGCCACTTTTCCTTTATCTTAGCTCTATGGCATTTTTCGTCTCTCTTTATAGAGAGAACTGTCACCGGTTTTAAGTGTCTTACTTGCATGCTTATACATCATAGTATTATGATGCTGATCATTATTAGGGAAAAAAACCCAAAAATACTGTTTCACATGTGCAAAATCCTCTGATGACCTGACCTAGCTGTCCTTCAAAAAACCCCCACAAACCAGCGAAATTGTTGTGACTCAAGAAAAGAAGAAACTACTTCTTTGGAGTGTGCTCTTTATTGATCCAGCTGTCAGTGTGAATGCCCTGTACCCTGCAGTTCCTGAGGTAAGAGAATAAAATCTTAATTCGTTCTCCCTGTGCTGCTGGGTCTGCAATGTTGTTTGTCCTTGCACTAGTGGTGAATGGTTCTACTTGGACTCTTTGCCTGTGAACAAGCTTCTCCTAATTTATCTACTGATTTTACTTGTTTTGGACTCTGTTGAGAATGTCTTCCAAGTACTAAAGATGAGTATGCTCCAACATATATATTACAGCTTTAAAGCACCATCCCTATTGTAACACGATCATATCAGCCAGACTGAGCACAGCAGAAGCCCTTTATGTGAATGATGGAGTAACATCCACCCTCCAAGCCTAAGTGGATGTGGAAGTTCTTTTTTTTTTTTCCAAAGGATTTCCTAACAGCCCATCTCCTGCTCTGGGCTTTTGTTATTCCATTCACATGGAAGTGATTTAGATGCCTTTGCAAGTTATGGAGTCATCTGTTCTCAGACAGATCTCTTCTTTCACGAGGTTTGAAAAGTCTAAAATCTTGGAGAACAGTATTTACCTTTGGTAAGCTGGGTATTTTTGCACAGAGAAAGCTTAGTAACAAGACTCAAGTAATCATTGCTGCTTGCACTCGAATAGGACTTTATGACAGCACTCAAGGACCAAGCCTGGATGCCGAATTTTGTAGTTTTGAAAAACTGAGAGGAAGACACCAAGAGATTATCACCAAGTAATTCTTTGATGACTGCCTGCTCCTGAAGCATTTTCGGTACTGATCTCTTGCGTAAGCGCTAAGTGATTTCCATTAGGCAGGTTCACACTCTCCTTCCTATTCATTTGTGTCCTGAGGTTTCCCTCCCTGGCCCTCTTTGAATACACAAATTACCTAATGAGCTGGCGTCTCTACCGTTCTACTTAGGAAAGTGCGAGGTCTGAATCACGCTGCTTGCTCTCGGCAGACAAACACAAGGCGCCTTGCGTGCACACACGACCTCAAGAAACCTGGGAGGGAGGAAGTACATTGATGGGCTTGTGAACACACAGTGGAGTGGATCTGGACAATTTACATTAGAGCACATGGAATGCTTTGAGATAACTTTTCCCCCTCTTATATATTTTTTCCCTCATATTTTTAGGTTTTATTTTTTACGCAAGTCCTTTATATAGTTTTTGTTTCTTATGACTCAACACCCATCTGATTCTGTCCCTCACTACAGTGAGAACTCCAGAAGAGACTCAATGAGTAGAAGGGACATAGGAATTACTTTATCTACTGTTCTCTTCTGACTGAATCAGACGGTGTCGTTTGTTTTTGAAACCTCATGCTTCGTGTTTGATAAGACGAGTGACAGCAACACCCATCTGGGAGCGCCACGCTGTTCCAAGCCAGGAGTGAAGTACAGGAGCAGAAAAGGCAGAAGGGTATGTAGAAGCTCATGGTTTGGTGACTATTTTAGACCAGTGATACATATATTACACGGATAAAATAGCATTACAGATGTCCTTGTCTGTTTTCTTCTCCTTTTCTTCTTTCATTATTGCATTCTTGCCATTTCCACTTTCCAGCCGGGGCTGGTTTCTAGAAACCTGGGAAACTATCACCATTTTTTCACTTATGCGCCTCTGAAGGCTTAAGATGTCATTGGTTAGTTTCCAAAGATTAATCCAGCGCCATGTTCCTTTGCTCCAATACCAAGCTGCTGTTGCAGCACTGTGGAATTCTGTCTCAGTGCTGCTATGCCACGGGTTACTGGCATTGCTGCTAACAACGACTTTTGTTGATGGGCTGGGAGCCATCTCCTGCTACGCTAGTGCAGGTCTTCAGAGAATTTTAATCCTACGTGGTGAATTTCTCCCGGAATCTAGGGTCTCTGGATATTGCAGATACATCTGCTGTCATTTGGTGATACTCTTCCTATTAGGCAGAAGGCACAATGCTTTTCTGACTGAGCTGTGGTTTTGTGTCTTGTGGGTTTGGTTTTGTTTGTTTATTTTTAACTAAACTACCATCATTTTTTTTTTTTTTAATTTTATTTTAAATGTGACATGCTCTGTAAGAGTTGGGTACAGACTGACAGGTGCATATATGACATCTAAAATGCATGTGGAATAGCACTTTCAGTGTTCAATTAACCTCTTCATCGCTCCAACAATTTGTCAAAACTACCTGATTCCATCTCCGTGGTCAGATTTATACCCACTCTACTGTTCTACCGTTCTCCTCCAAATCCCCATCCTGTAAGCTTTAGCTAATCAGTTACACACAACAATTTACCAAAAGCTGTCCTGATGTCCATGTAGACAAAACTCTTGTCAAACAGCCTGTCACTTCAGTCTGGCATGATCAACCTTTAGCAAACTGTAACCCAACTGACTGTAATATTACAATGATTTTAATTTTCAAGATTTGTTCTGAAGTCTGGTACTCGATTGACAGTTGCTCTCTTCAGCTTTCACCTTTCCTCTTCTACACATACTGAGCTGGTTGTTTTTTCAGATGGCACCATTCCCAACACAACAAATTTACTAACCCCGTGCCTCCAGAACCGAATTTAGGCTCATGAGAAAAGAATTATCCTATTTCCCCTGTTCTAGGACTTTCATTTAAATGCAGTAATCTGTACTGTGCATTCCCCTTTAGTCATACTGCTTTTGCCCGGCAACCAACATGCCTCTTCACTGCAAATGGAGGTTTAAGGCCACTTTTAGTTTATTCTCTTTGCTCTCTCCCCTCACTCGTGGCGGGCCTGCTCTATCACTCCTTTTTGTCAGTATCGCTGAAAAACATTTTCTGTCGCCTGTGTGTCACCGCTGAACTTGTTTTTCGACAGTCCCCACAGTAATGTCACACCATGACCTGCACCCTGTAGCTCTCTGACAGCGTGACTCGTTTCTCCGTTTCTCCTAAGCTCTGTATTCCGCTTCCCCCCTATTTTACGAGTCCACTCAGCTCCGGAGTCTCCACAGCCTCCCCCCACCCCGCCCCGGAACATCCCTAACTTTCCCTCAGTCATCGCTCCCAGTGTCTTGCCCCACTCCCTCCGACACTATCGGCGGCCTAAGGCTACCCAGCTTCCGACCGAGCGGGCCAGGAGGCTGCGGAGGTGTGACACGCTTGTCTCACCGGGGTTCACACCGGCGGATGACGGGGGCGGGCGGTGCTGTGGCGGGCGGGGGCT
>NW_009943896.1:0-384 GCF_000696875.1 Nestor notabilis
CTTCAGTGTGCGCTTGAGCCCAGAAACGAACTGTATCCTGGGCTGTATAGAAAGAAGCTTGACCATCAGGTCAAAGGAGGTGATCCTGCCCCTCTACTCTGCTCTTGTGAGACCTCACTTGGAGTATTGTGTCCAGTTCTGGTGTCCTCAACATAAAAAGGACATGGAGCTGTTGGAGCAAGTCCAGAGGAGGGCCACGAGGATGATAAGAGGACTGGAGCACCTCCCTTATGAAGACAGGCTGAGAAAGTTGGGGCTGTTCAGCCTGGAGAAGAGAAGGCTGCGTGGAGACCTCATAGCAGCCTTCCAGTATCTGAAGGGGGCCTACAAGGATGCTGGGGAGGGACTCTTCATTCAGGACTGTAGTGGTAGGACAAAGGGGAA
>NW_009943896.1:496-1529 GCF_000696875.1 Nestor notabilis
GTTCAAGTCCGGGCTGGACAGAGCCTTGTGCAACATAGTTTAGTGTGTGGTGTCCCTGCTCATGGCAGGGGGGTTGGAACTAGATGATCTTAACTATTCTATGATTCTGATTCTGTGTCCCAGCTCATGGCAGGAGGTTGGAACTGGATGAGCTTTCAGGTCCTTTCAACCCAAACCATCCTAGGATTCCACAAACACACACTGTTAACATCCACTTTCTAGGGCAGGCAGGATGGTGCAGGGCTCTGTACAAGTTACTGATCGTAGCTGCAAGAGGTGCTGTTGAGCACTTGTACTCTGCTCCCGACTGCAGCGCTGAATCCTGCTGCAGGTGTTTAGATGGGGGGCAACTGGTCTGTACTGGGTTTGGCACCAGGGTGATTTTTATGTTATTGCTGAAAAACACAGGTCTTGGCCAGCAGCTGCAATGAGCCCTCCTCCTCCTGCTGACCACTGCGTGTGACAGGGCAGCTGTTAACCCAAACTGCTTCCCAGCCCAGTAGAGCAGGTGTTAGAAGAAAGGAATGTGAGTTCCGTTCAACTGGTTGGAAAGTGGGACACAAAGGGATTACAGGGACTCCCAAAACTGCTCTGGAATCTGTGCTGGCTTCTGATGGGCCTTGAAGCTGTATCCGTGAGCCTTACCTTAGTAAAGAACATCAGGTAGTATTCCCTGGTGAATTATGATGAGAGAAAAGTTCTGTTTCCTAATAATTGCTACAGAGAGAATGGTGCTTTTTTGCCTTTTTTTCTCTGTTACTTTTATGCAAGAACTTCAACTCTAATTTTCCCTTGAATACATTTTGAGGCTGACCCAAAAGCCCTCAGCGAGCAGAAGAAAAATGCTAGTGCCAAGAGCTCTGTGACAGCCTGTGGCAGCTCAGCAGTGCGCTGAGCAGCCAGAGCACCCGAGTGCCCGTCTGGGAGCCCAGCACTGCTCATCTCCTCTGCCTAATTGGCAGAAAGCTCCCTAATTGCTACAAGTCAACAACACCAAGAGTTCGACACAGAACTCAAACGCCGGGGGGGGGGG
>NW_009943896.1:1556-11031 GCF_000696875.1 Nestor notabilis
GAGAGCCAAAGGCTACGCATCTCCCAGCAAGTGAACTAGAAAGCAGTTGCTAACACATGTGCACAAGCTCCAGCACGCACATGTACTGAGCTCAGTGAAAATGCTGATGCGCAGGGAGCTCGGCATGTATCTCACCATGGCATGGAAAGGGAGCTTTACACAGTTAGGTTAAGAGCGAGAAGCATTTGCCTTCCTGTGTGAAGAATTTATGAGACACACATGGGCCTGTGAGGCCAGGCATAGCTCTTCCCTGCTCAGAAGAGGAATGCAGGATTCCAGCTCTGCTGTATTCCCATTCGCAGGGACCAGAAGGTTTCTAACTACCTCAGCTAAACTTCGAGAAACACTTCTCAGTGAAATGCACAAGGAAGAGCCAAGGTTTATTTCTTTTGATTCACATAACCCATCTAAATGGCCTTCTGCCCAGGCTCTCACACATTGCTTCTGCTGCATCATCTTGTCTCCCACTTCCCTGCAGACTCACAGAAGAGCAGCCAAAACATAAGAGCAGAGTGATTTCAAGGAAGTACTGCCAGCCTGCCCTATAAATAATGCATAGAGATCTTTTGTAGTGGTGAGTTTTGCTTCTGAATCATCAACAGTGTTATCTTTCCCATTCCTGCCTTCTGCTGCAGCCTCCCTGTAACCCTCCTAGAATTAAAGTCATGTAAACAGCAGACTTGAAGTATGTTTTTTCCTATGGGTTCAGCAACCCACCGAGTGGCTCTGACTGCTCACCGACTTCAGAGATGAGCAAATCTCCTTTTCCAGGGAACAGGCAGCTGTGGAGCTGAGCTCAAAGACAGCAGTTAGAGAAGAGGCCTTGAATTATAACAGTGCTGCAGTGCTCAGTGAGAAAGGACATTAAATACAGTAAGCAGGACTGCATCCAAGAAAAGCCTGACCTTGACCATCCATTTTTCCACTTCATGGGGAGAAAAAACCCAAAGGCTTCAAATGCTGGCAAGTCAGAAGTAGAAATTCAAAGATCAAATCAGACATTTACCTATGAGCCAAAATCTAATTACCTCTGATTGCTGACTTAGAGATAGCACATTACACCAGTACAGTGGGCTGTGAATAACTGCCTGAGATACATGTTTGTGCAGTTCTCTTCCTTAAAACAAACACAGAAGTGTAAGATTTGTAAATTCAAGAGCTATTGCCCATCAGTTTATTTGCTTTGCTCATGGAGACAAAGAGCCTGCTGAAAGTGTCATTCCAGCGCGGGGAAAAAAGTGATTACTTCAGGAGCTCATATGTGGGGCTGAATGTGGCACGTCCATGTCTGAAAGGTTCCCAGAGTGAAAGAAATAAACAGCTCATCATAAAGTCTGAATTGTGGCCCAGCTCATGTATAATTGTATCAAGCGTGCTAATGGCCCTGAAGCAGAGAGTAAGTGCATGAGAAAGCACCCATGTCTTCTGCAGAAAAACATCAGCAGATACTAAAAGCAAAGGAGATGATCTGTTTAAACCCTGCAAACCTCCACCAGCTGAGTGATATTTATGTACAGATGCTTTGCCAGGTCCAAAAGCACCCAGAGGAGTGATTACTGTCACCTCCTCCTACCCACCAGTTTGGTCTTGCTGGCTTTCAGAGGCAATCCAATGCTCTTGGCTTCTCAGAAGTGCCCAGGAGTCACTGTTGGCCAGAGGGATCCACCTTTTTCTTTCTACACCATTCTGCTTTGAGAGGCTGAGCCTGATTGTTGACCACCCTTGTCTCTGAGGAACTGAGATCCAAACTGAGCCCGGCAGTTGTGCCTTGTGGGTCTGTAGGGACTCATGTTTGAATGCCCGTGTCATAAAAGTAGTTCAGTTCTCAGACAGCAATAGATGGAGCAATTAATAACTGATGTGCATTTTCTGTAATGGTAATAAACAATAGGGAAGCACTGCAACAACCCAGCTTAGTAGCACATCAGAAGCTGTCCCTTCCCACTGTGAACAGGCACACATCCCTCTCCTAAAACTGTAGAAGCTGGTCCCTTCTCCAGGCTGCTGCAAAGCAACAGGTCGGGGGTAGAGATACTCTGGATTGCTGAACTCTTCCTTTTCCTTTCTTCTTTTGTAGGGGCAGGTTTGCTGTGGAAGGGGCAGGAGGAGAGCCCTGAGTAGCACTGGCTGGCTGCTGTACCCTGGTGACAGCACCACAGCTCTTGGAGTGGCCCTCTGCCTCCCGGACATCCCACTGCTGGAAGTACTGGCAGCATGGGGATGATGCACTGGTGACATCTGTGTCCTTTCTGTCCACCTCCCTGCCCCCTGTGCAGTGGGTTTCCTAACTTAGGTGAAGCCTCTAAGATACCACAGTTGCATATACAAATGATGTGGTTGACAAATCATGCCTGTTTAACGTCTTGAAGGACTAGACTTCACTACCCCATTGCTGCTGTTCTGTTCCCCAGCATGTGCCCTTAGTAATTCCTAACACCTTCACTACCTCCTGCTGTTTTGTCCCCTGAATATTGGGTTCTCCCCATCTGTCCCAGGAACAGCTTGGTGCCTGGGTTACCTGGATGCAATTGTTTGCAGCACATTCCTCCACTGACATTTCTATTCCCCCTCAACCACATTGGATCATCAATGAGCCTGTTACTTGGATCATTAACTATTATTTATGCAGAAACTCAATACAACACTGCCAATTTGAAAAATCGTGCTCCTAATGAAAACACAAATTGTTGCTGAAGCTGAAAACATTGACCAGGTTTTCTTTTTCAACTTTTTGATGCACCTGCCAGTAAGCTGAGCGGACCTATGCCCCTTCCTCGCTGCACTTCCATTTGTGCTCCCCAACTCAGTCCTCACCACCACCATTACACACATCAAAACCTAACAGAACCTAATTATTAGAATTGTGACATAAATATTCAAGATAAGCTTCCCTTTCTAATGACATGAGCCTTCATTATCACATATAGCTGTGCTTTCCTCAGGCGTTTTCTAGCAGTGCCTCTCAGCCACAAAAGAAAGCAGCTCCAAAGCACTGTGATTGAAAGCGTGCCAAGCTTTACTGACAAGGAAGCACCAAGGCTTTGGAGGACTATGAAACAGAAGCCTACAGTGAAAGAGATACATTATGTATAAGAACATATTCTAGAAAACACCCAAAGGGAAAAACTAGCCTTGAGCAACTGCGTCAGAGACTTCCAGTCTCACCGCCTCATTTCTGTTGAGATCTGGTGAGAACTGATCAAGAAGCTGCAATCAATGAAAGAACAACAATTCACGTGTTTCACACAGCAATGAGCCTCTGTAAATCAGTTAGATGGATGGGAAAAGGAAAGACAGGTGGAAGATCTGGTTGCTTATTTTCTGCTAGTAATTGGTACAAATTGGGTTTTCCATCTCCCCAAGGCAGAGGTGAATTCTGTCTTTACTGTCATAAAAACTCAAAGGGAAATGTGGAACCGCATGAAGTTAACAGATGCATGGGAAGCAAAGTAATTGCCAGCAAATGTGAGATTTCAGCCTGGTTGTCTAAATATATGTGGTAGGCAAAGAGGCAGCAGGTACAGGAAAGACTTGGAGGTCCAAATGTACTCAAGGCATTGATAAAGCAAACTATTGCAAAACAAAACTAAACCAGCCTGTGACTGACAATGTGATTTATACATTCACAGCCTCGAGCCCTTTTCACACAGTTCGAATTGTTGAGTGATCTTACATGAATCCTTACATGGAATAGGTTGCCCAAGGAAGTTGTGAATGCTCCAACCCTGGAAGCGTTTAAGGCCAGGCTGGACAGAGCCTTGAGTGACATAGTTTAGTGTGAGGTGTCCCTGCTCATGGCAGGGGGGTTGGAACTAGATGATCTTAAGGTCCTTTCCAACCCTAACTATTCTATGATTCTATGATACTATGTGCTTTGGTTTGGGACAGTCACATCTATCTATACTTTGGCTAGAAACACCTAGTGCCACTAAGGAGCTTACTCTTTTACAGTGATTTTAAAAGCAAGGTGACAGTACTGATTCACAACACAGCTTAATCCCTCCCAGAAGACCAACCCAAAACAGAGCCTGAAGTGGCGATAGTTTAGTCATGCTTTTCCAGACAATTAAGAGAATAAATGGCTTAAATTCTAGCAAAGGTACAAATGCCAGCATTTTAACTTGTAATAGTATAAGGAGCACTTGTTTTCCTAGGAAGTGTATCAGCTTAGCACAGCTTAAATCCCACTGTGATCTGCTTGAACCCTTTTTTCCTCATCCATGATTTTTTCAGTGCCCTAGAAGCAGACCTTTTTAAGGACACTGTAAGGAATGCCCCTTCCATCTGTGGAACCTGAAGGCTGAGACAGGTTGGCTTGTTGAGCTCCTCACCACAGCTTTCCCAGCATCAATTTCCAGCACTGCATGTGAGTTTGACAGGAGTCAGGCTGAAGCTCTGTCCCTTCATGCTTCCTCAGACAATCCTGATAGATAAATCGGGGCTGCTGAGTGTAGTAGCATCTGCTTATCACTTCACTCCTTAAAATTCACCCTCAAATCTCTCCAAGTTAGAGCCCAACACTGCTTTTATAAATATGTTTTGAAAGGATTGTCCAGGGAATGGGCTGGAGCCTTTCCGTTTGTTTCAAATTTTCCTGGTCAAAACATTACCTTTTTCAGTAGGGCCTGGAAGATAGGGGCCTAACAACCAAATCCCTCTGACCCACAGGAGGGGTTTCCTAGCACAGTCCTGTGGGATTCCAAAACCAACGCACAGGAGGGCTTTATGTTCTTCTGGATCTTGTTGTGTGGGAAACCCAAGGAAAGAGGACTGATGGAGCTGTCCTCTGGCTTTAGCTGTCCTAACGCTGCAGCCCAGTGACAGTGTAAAATGAACTGTCCTTAAGTGGGAAAAATCTGCTGGAAGCCACATTCAAATTGCCTTTCCCTGTTCTTCTTGGTGCCCATATTGTAAAGTCCCAAACAATTGTTCTTGTAATGCTCTTTGCAAAGAGAGCATTTGGGTAGTTTGCACACTGTATTTCCATCTGGAGCGGATCTTTTTTCCAGCAGTTCCAAACACATGGATACATAAATGGAAAAAGCTGTCATGGCTTGAATAATGGTACCATTGAGCAGAGAGCAAAGCTCACTAAGCAATGAATCCCAAAGAGTACTGAGCCCTCGAGGTCCAATTTTGCAAAGCTCTTAAGCATGGATGGATGTTGTTTTAAGCAAGCTGCTATTGTAGCACCTTAAAAGATTTATTGTCCATACTCCAAAGGCACATATCGATTCCTGGGATGTGCAGAACTGAAACAGTTGTTACAGAAAGTATATCTAGAGTATTAGATGTGGAGCGTTGTATCTTGGCTCACTGCTCCATCCAGTTCATCTATCCAATCTCTCTACCTCTGTTCATCAGTATCCCATGCACAGCTATCCTGTCTTGCTTTCCAAGCAAAAACTTCTTAAAGCATCTCAAAATTGAACTGAATCTAAAATCACACGTTGGTCCTTTGAGCTCTGCAATCACTTCCTCAGGGAACACTTGGGAAGCCATCTGTGCATGTAAACCCGGTATCTGCTTTTGCCTTATGAGGCACAACAAAAGACCATTCAACAAACTGCATCCAAGCCTACATCAAAATGTAATGAAAGATGTGATTTGGAAGCATCCTTTGCCTGATTCACCAGACTAAATAAGCAGTAGCTGAACCCAGAAAGTCGATGGAGTTCTTTGACTACAGGCTGCAGGGGACTTTGCAGTAGCATAGGAACCTTTCTTGCTCTATCTGCTGTAACAACCAAAAGCAATGTATTAAAAATCTCAGCTCTCTGGAGTTACCATCTTTTCAGATTTAATACAATTTCTGCACTATTTCCTGCTGTAATTTCCAGCATGACTTAAAGTTTGAGAACAGGCACAAAATTAAGAGAACAAAAATGGATGTGTTAATTTCACCTTGTGCTTTTCATAAGAACCCCCATGATTTCTCCTGTGGTGCTTGTGATTCTGGACTCCTGGATTTTGCAGTGCAAATAACCTGGCAGATTCCGTGACTAAGAGTGAGGTTTTAACATGGTAGTTCCTATGTAATTAAATCACAGTCATGCTATTGAGATAATACAGTAGCAAATTGCCTTCTTAGGTCTGCTCCTTCTTTGTGCATATGCCAGCATTATGGAATTGCATTGGAACCATCCCGAATTCTGTCATATGGCTGTCTTGGGATGAAGGGGTGGCTTTCAGCAATGACTGTCAAATACTGTAAGGCCTGAGTTTTACCAAAGGCTGCTGGAAGGGGAATGCCCTTCCTAAGGGGCTACACGCAAGCACCGCAGGCAAAAGGCAGTTGGGGTCTCCATTCCCACAGGATATGAAGCCTGCATATACCTTTCTCCCATTGACACACTGGTGTTGGTTTACAGAGCCAACAGACATAGGCAGAGCTGTTGGTTTCATTCTGTATCTCAAGGTACCTACAAGTCTGCCTTTCTGCTCAGACTTTGCATTCACTTTATGAAGGATGGAGCCAAGGGCAGCTCTTCAGGCACAACCTGATGGACACTTACAGAAGGAAGATGGCTGGTGACCAACATCCACCATCTTGCTCCGTCTCGCTCCCACATGTCCCTCATGGATCAGTGCTCCAGGGTAGTGTTTTCATGCCCAGAGGAAGACACAGAAGCTCCCACTGATGCCAGCTACCTCATTCTCTGGGGTAGAAAGCCAGGTCCCTGGTGTGGGGATGGCAGGGCTGTCCTCTGTCTTGAGACTCTGCCCACTGGTAGCCATTGTGTCCACCCCTCTCACAGGCACCATTCTGAAGGCGAACAAAACAGCAGCATAAGTTCTGGACATCCACATAGAGCACCTCGGGAGGTGGTTCTCTTCACTGCGTAACCCTTTTCATCTTGCGCTTTAGGAAACTTCTGGGGCATGCTTCATCTCGGGCTTGTTTGTGTCTCAAAGATGTGCAGAATACAGTTGGTATCAAACACAAAACTGAGGCTTTGGGTTCTGAGATGTTCTTAACTGATTCACGCATAGCTTGACATGCTTTTGTGCACTACAGTGGCCGCAGCTCTTTTGCAGTGTACAACATTCTGCTCTCCGTGCTCAGTGCTCAGCTCGTCAGCCACTCAGGCAGAAGTGGGTAGATGCTTTCTCCAGGTTGGCAGTGACTGGGCATCCAAGGACTAGGCATCCAAGTATGGATCCTAGTTGGCCGCTTGGATGCCTAGTATATAGGCATCCAAGTGGCCAACTCTTTGCCTGCCTCAGCCAGAAAACCTCCACTTGCTAATTACAGACTATGAGTTGGATGATAAAGTTCCTGGCCTCGTGTACATGAGGTGTCAGGTGATTTTCCATGAGTAAACTGCAAGCCTAAATGGCAACTAATCTCAAGGAGGCAATAAAAAACACTTGCTCACATGCCATGTACAATGAAAATTTTAAATGGACGTGGTATGGATCAGACCTCATGTCAAATGGAAAGCAGATACATGTGTTTTTCCCAGGTTCACCCTATTTCCCTTCCCAGCCTTTAGCTATTAGTCTGTCTTTTTTTCTTGAGTGTTGCATGTTTGCACTTGTTCTTAGAGAGCTGGCCAAGTTCCAATACTAATTAAGTCCATTGAGGGCCTTCATTTACTTCCAGGTCCAGATCCTCTCAACAGATGTTTAACTGAGACTAACTCAAACTCCATCACTACAGAATTGATTGTTTCTGCTATATAACTGTATGTACGGGAAACAGTGAATGATTTGCAATGAAGAAGGTCTTAAATTTTGCAATTTCTTGTTTGTTTGTTTTAAATTTTTTTAGTGGTTTTTTTTCCAACAATGAGGCATTATTGAGTCCCTGAAATCCATTCTTCAGAATTATATCATAAATTTAAACTCACAGTTATTCAATGCATTATGGGGCATGGAGTACTTTTCTGTTGCAGGCAATATACAGCAGTCTGTTTAGATATGGAAGGTCATGCTATGAAGCATCTTGCAAGTCACATAGTAAATGTAGTCTCTGAACAGCAATTTATAACCTTCTCCTTAGTCCTCCTTTGTGAATATTCATAGAATAACCTTGGTATTTCCTTGCTGTTGCCATCTTGGTATTGAAACTTACTCACGTGATTGTTCATGGATAGGAAATATAAGAAGCATAGTTCAGGAAGATGCATTAGAAATGTGGAACAGAATTTGAAGTAGATTTTTTGCATTAGTTTCCAAGTAGGAAAATCAGTGATTTTTATAAAATTGTTTAAATGTGTAACCCTCACCTCTTTATTTCCTGTATAAATTAGCCATGTTACCTAAACAGGCAAGAGTTAAACAGACACTAATTATTTTTATCTTCAATACTAGAAGTCATGCAGAACCATGATGTCTATAGATTTCACCTTAAAACAATTGAAAGTTGAAGATTTCGCTATTTTCATACATAAATGACATGTTTGCTTTTAAATCATCCACAAGTGAGACAAAGTGGTCTGCTTTCTTCCTTCGAAAAGAGTATTCCTCCGTTGATGAATTTGGAGAACAGAGGTGGCAAAGGAAATGGTCTGTAGCCCAAAGCACCTCAGTGGCAAAGCTGTATCACAGCTCAAGAATTCCTGGTTTCTAAATTCTTCTTCAGGCTTATACTGTACTTAACTGGTACTGATGAGCTTTACATGCTTTACAGACTGCTATACATTCAACTCCCATGCACACTGGAACAGTGAGATACAGCCACATTTTCTTAAGCAATTAAAAAGAACAGGAATTAAACATCAGAGATAACAGGCTTGTTATAATATCATTATTGTGTCTTTGCAAAAAAAATATAGATCCTCAGTTTTACTTCACCTTTTTCATTTACTTATATGGAATGAAATCTAACATAAAGAGAATCCGTCCTCTTGAGAATTGTCATTCTGTCCCATCTGTAATGTACAGGCCAGTAAAAGCAGATTGGTGTATCAACAGTTAGAAAAAAACAGATATATTCAGGAACTGGTGCTGTAGACAACATCTATCTTTAGTGCCTTAATGCTTTTTTAAGATTCATTACAGTAAGGGAACTGCAGGAAACCCAAAAGACAGTTATTTTAGACACACACAGAGTAAAAAATGCCCTTTCTTAGTGTGAAACAGGCCTGAGCCACCTCTTGTGGTTTCCATTGAGTTCATGAAGAGTCCCATGTGGGTATATAAGGGCAGAATTTGGGCCACGGTGTTAAGAAAACAGCTCTGATAATGATTTCAGCATGAACAGAAACATGGAATTCAAAGAATGCATTCAAACAAGCCAGGCTGAACAAAAGGTCCATCATATACTGCAGACTTTTCTGCAAAGAGTTATTGCATGGAAAACATAATGATGGATGCATTGAAGAGAAGGTTTAATGATAGACATTAATGAACATCATCAGTGTCAATTCTTTTTTGTCTGCTAAGGACAGGGCTGTGCTTACATGCAGACAGAGCAAGCAGATACTGAGGGTTCCTCTCTGTATAATAGAATCATAGAATCATAGAATAG
>NW_009943897.1:0-17500 GCF_000696875.1 Nestor notabilis
GTGTGGTGTCCCTGCTCATGGCAGGGGGGGTTGGAACTAGATGATCTTAAGGTCCTTTCCAACCCTAACTATTCTATGATTCTATGTAATTTTATTTCCCAATTCCCTTGCAATTCTTTGCAATCTTGTAATCAGACAGTTTTTGCAGCCTGAATATTTTGGTACCATCACCAAATTTTATAATTTTATTATTTACTTCAATTTCCAAATCACTGTTACAGGTAAGCCAGATATCACAGATCCAACTCATTTATTCTGCCAAAGAATCTGAGCAGATCTGTGCTGTGTTTCTTCCCTCTGCCAAAGGGACCTGGATTGACCTCCCAGGCAATGCAGCTGATTGCCAGCATCCAAAAATGTTTCCTACCAAGTTGCCCAATAAAAAGTCAGACTTACTGATGTGTACTTTCCCAAGATTCAGGCAGTAAGTTGTTTGAGAATAAGCTAGTAGTCTGAGAATTTCATAGCTGAGTTTCTTTAGGACTCCTGAGTGAATGTCACATCCTCTGGCCAATTTGTTACCATTTCAGTGATTCATTCTAAGACCTTTTCTCCTGGCTTTTCTGCTTGAGACAGTTCTTCCACCTCATTCCACTGAAAAGAAAGGATCCTCTATACTTTCTCAGTAATGAATCGGACAGAAGTAGCTCTTTTGCTATAACTGCATCTTCTGCAAGTGCTCCTATTAGGCTGTGATCATCTCTCTGGCAAACTTTCTACCTGTGATGTTTTTGAAGAAGAGTTTTATTATTAGTTTTTATTCTGTTAGAGTGTTCTTTCCCAAAGTCACTTTTGTCCTTTCTTACTCTGATTTTACTTTTGAATTGCTTTAACTCTTTTCTGATTTTCTCCATTGTATATCATCTCCACAGTTTGAAGCATGCCTTCTTTGTTTCTAATATTCCTCTCCACCTCTGGCTCTACCATATATTTTTACAGTGTTGTCTGTAAACAACTCTGTATCACTTGTAACTTTTGTGATTCTTTTTGCTTCTTTTTGTCTAACCTACCAACTAATTGCTCCTGGGTGGGTTTTGGTTTTGCCTTTTTAAGTAAGTAAGACCTCCAAGGAGGTAGATTATGAGTACATTCTGTTCAGAATTTTCAAAAGTAGTATTTTAAATCAGAATCTTTGCTGGGTTCAGAAATTAATCACTCAACAGTTTATTTTTTTGGAAGTTCTCTGACCAGTTGCTTCGAGAACGCCATTTCTGCAGGAAGTGGCGATTGTCCATATATCTGAGATGATCGAATTGCCTCACCTCTGTGTGTTTTCTGTCCCTCCAGTGATTCTGGTCTCACTCAGCATGTCACCACTGACAGTTTGAAATTACTGTCATACTATCTTTTACCACATACCAAGAGATCCTAAAAATATTGCTGTCAGTGTTTAAATCCAGACATTCCAGGTCAGTCTTTGCACACTGTTAGACTTCTGACATTTGTATGGAAATAAGTAATTACATGTGGTCTTCTTGTCTATTTTGGTGTGTGATATGTAAATGGGACTTTATTATTGAAAGTGCTATTGAAATATCATTGTTTCCTATCAGAATTGTATTGATTTCTGATCTGACTTGTGGCCTTTTTCAAAAGATAGAGAGTTTTTATGACTTTCCCAGGAGAGGATGAGTGATTCCAATCTTTGTGCTCTTTCCACAGCCTCTTGCTTTAAAACTCCCCTGACACCTTTCTAACTTTAAGTGCCTACAGTGTGGTAATTTTTATTTAGACAGAGACTGTCTTTCCTCTGTAGGCCTGTTTCAAAGTGTCCTTGATAACTAATTAATCCTCTATCCTAATTAGTCCCTATTCCCTGATATGAGAGAGAGCACAGTCAAGCAAAGTGCTAATTTATAGGGCATTTGAATAATTATGTACTGGTTGCCTAGGTTAATGCACATCTTCTGTTAAACAAACATCTGTTGCAACTAGCAGGGTGGAATCTGGTCTCCCCTGGAGTGGAAAGGGCTGCATCAGCCTGAATTAGTCATGTTCCATGCAGCACAACCGGCCTGTTTAGAGATATCTCCGTTATCTCCACTGGACAACGCACTGGCTTATGTAATCACACCATGAAGTCCTTATAGAGTGCATGAATAAAGGCAGATATCCAAAATGGGTTTCACAGCCACCAGTTGTTCTGTGAGTACTCTCCAAACAGGAAGTAATTTAAGCCAAACAATAGGAAATGCTGAGAAAATAATGAGATTGGGAAATAGGTTTCTCAGCCACACATACACATTTAACTCAAAGCTGATAGGTAGATGGTGCCTCTGTGGGGGCAGGATTCACAATTCAGAAAATTCCTCTGGGGTCTGTGACCTAAGACCATCTTTTGGATGTCTGAGGTGTAGCTAAAGTAGGTGTAGCATGAGATCAAGGACATAGAAACGAAATGGTAATTTTCATTATGCATACACTTGCAGGATATCCCAAAGGCTTGCATAATATCTTACTATTACACAGCATAACAAGAACTTCACACATGCAATGGCTTCTTTTTAATATTGAAGAGCATTCTATGTAATAAGAAATTTCACTGACATCACAGGTGAATCTGGAGTAGGAATTTTCCGAGAAAGCATCCTAAGCCCATCAAACAAGACAAAACTATGGACTTTTTTTTTTTCATTTTCTGTAAGTATCAGTTCACATTGCAGTCAGTGTAGATGTGAAGATTTGGCCCATTCTTTCAAACTCTGAAGTATCTAACTCAATTTTGTGTTATTAGAAAAGATTCAAAATTATTTATGAAACTTGTCTGCAAAATTCCAAATCCTTTGAAACTGTTGATGATGACAAAAGAAACTTCTCTGGCTGAAAACGAAACTGTGTCTTCACCATAGGTACTCTTACAGGAGGGAGATACAATTCCTTAAACTCAGTATCTCACTGACTTCCAGTAAGTAATGAAGGCTGAACAAGATGAAGAGATTGGGGACTATATGTCATTATTCTAGGGCCTGTATGTTCGGTACATGGCCAAAACCATCTGCAAAATATTTTTGAAGGGAATAAGCAACATGTCACTGAAAGTTGCAGTGAAGGAGAAAATGAGAATTCATTTCCAGGCTCAACCTGGCTTGCTGCTTCCTTGTAATAAGAGACCATTTCAACACAGGCAGCTTATAAATAAAGTCTTCTCATCGAATGTGGAAAATATTGCACACGTTGTGTAATGTATATGTTAAATAAAAAAGTCTCCCTGGTTGGATTGGCAGCTTGAGGCTGCTCCATTAGCTCAACAGCAGAGCTGTGGGCCCCTTGGCCCCATCCCATCATCCCTAGCTTGGCTTGGGAAGTTAATTTTGAATTTGGCATGGACACAAATTTATTTAAGGCAATGTTTGTTAGATTCTAGCTCGTGGATGGAAAATATCATATTTGATGCCCAAATTGTGACCTTCTGTGTGGAACTCCAGCAATAACTTAAAACTAAGAATAGGAGAAAATATAAAGTGTAGGCATAGATGTACATAAGCAGTTTCAGCTACCATGGCTTCAGCTAGCTAAAGCACTCAGCAGCAGAGCCTGAGATAAAATCCTAGTTCTACAGGGTCCTATGTAGCTGGGCCCTAAAATTCCTTATCAGCAAAAGCACTTAGAACTGAATTTACTAAACAAAACGGGTTAACAGAATAAGATTTTGCTGGATCTGAATTGGTCAAATTAATCTTTCTTTCCCCTTCAGTCAGAGCTGGCTGTCAGGTACTTTCAAGGACTTTTCTTTGAGCATGTGCAATTTTCTTTTCCCTTTTATTAAAAAGAAATTGACTGTGTTTCTGCACTACTAGCTCTATCTACCCTTCAGCAATTTTGCCCTCTTGCCTAGCTCTTTGTTTTGTAGATGACTAATATTGTCTCTCCTCATCTTTCTCACCCTCTTCCTGCTTCCAGCTCTCATAAACACTGTCATTGCCTTGGTTTCTGTGGCCCACATAAGCTTTGACCAGTCTAACAGTGTTACAGAACAACGATATCATTCCTGGGGAAGCAAAGGAACTTTAATAACAAGCTCCTTTTATGAGAGAAGGTAATCTTTCTGGGAATGAACAAATAAACTTGCTCTTTGTTTTGAAATTTCTTCTGTTTATTTTCAGCTAAACCCCATATTTTTCCCATGTTGTTAATGTTTTCAGGTGCCTTTCTTGGTTTTTATGGTTGCTGTGACCTTAACATTCATCAAAGCTGAATAGCTAAAATTGATTTGTTTTAGACATAGCAATAGAATGAGTCATGTCAGTAAACTTGTTCAACCATTTACTGAAGTCTGGAGCCCCATATGCCTTTTCAATACATACATGCTTGAGAGGAGCCTTGCTTAATTGTTGCCCTAACAATGATATTCCTTCAGGTACCTCTCCACTTATAATATACTCTTGCTACTGCAGTGCACTTGTGACTTTCCTCTGGTTTTTGACATCAAGGATGACTTTGTGAAAGAGCCCAAAGGTAAAACTTTGTTTGGGGAGTAGTAGATAATAAGCAACACCCAAGTTACCCTTTTACCCCTTGAAGCAGGGGTCAAGTTGGAGAAAAATACAGGTAGCATTCTGGATAGCAGGTCAGACAAATGAATATATCAAAATTTCCTTGAAAGACAAGTCATTCGGGCTTTATTAGTTCCCCATGAGAAGCCACATTTGTTTGTTATAAGTTAAAAGATATAGATGCCAAACTTGCACTGAGTCATGAATTAACCCAGCATGTAAGCCCTTTTCGAAGATTAAGAAAAAGACATGCTTAGAAATAATTTTATGTTTATTCAGCTAAAATCACTAATAACTTGTTTCAAGTGAAATCAACTACAGTTCCTTGCCTTCAAACAAACAGAAGATAACTTGAATGCATTTGAATGTTACATGTCTGAAGCTTTTAAAGGTTGGTATTGTCTATGTTATGTTTGCTACAAATGACTGTTGCTCAGATACACTGTCAAAAGATTTAAGAACATAAAAATATTTTTTGAATACTACAGAGGCACAGATGGGATAGTTATAGTTGTTCTGGAAAGCATATCTCTGAATTTCATGAATCTTGTTCAGTCAACCATACTTTTCTAGGAAAAAGACGCACTGTCACTGTGAGTGCCCAGTTTTTTCAAGCTCAGTTTTCATAACTATATGTACAAAGAGTTGCAAATATACTACAAGTCAGTTTTAACAATATTTTATAATAACCTTTAATTTGGTGGTCAGAAAATTATAGGAAATGCTCTTCCCCTAATCTTGCCAAAACATTTCCCTAAACTTTCTCCCAGTAACCACATTATATTTGCTGCCCAAATCACTGTGGTTTCTTGGACTGCACATCCAAGTGGCTGACTGATGGCTGTTGAAGAATGTCTTGAAATGTAGAGTAAGTGGACTGATGAATGAGCATCAACAGTGTGACTAATCCTTGGTGGCAGAAAGTCCATGTGAAGTGCTTGAACTTAAAGACATATGCACAAAAAGGCAATGATAAATAGCATTATGTTGGCTTTTTCTAGTGAGACTGCTATAACAAAAGTGAGTGGAAGGTGTGGTTTGCATCTTTCTGCTGAATTATAACAATAGTTATTTTATTGTTTTTAAATGAAGGTGTGCCTATAAACTTGTATTCACTGGTGCTTCCATGGCACGTGAGTATTGAGTAGTTTGAGAAACATGTGAGATGCAACTTACAAGTATGCCAATATCATGAAAGGAGAAGCCTTATAAATATTACACGTGGATCCAGTAAGTAACTTTGAATCCCTATAGCCCTCTTAGCTCAACCGGAATGCAACAGTATACATTATATGAAGCAAATTATTTTCTTGTAATGTGTCTGTCAGAAAGACAGCATAGCTGAGCTTCTGAATACAAATCATAAATATCAATGGCTGGACCTCAGGAGAATCCTGCTGATTAGTTTAGGCTAACTCAGGATCTGAAGTTTGAAGGAGGTGCCGATGGAATCGGATGCAAAGTGAAACAGCTGAATTTTGCACATTACTTCTGAAGCAATGAAGCAATGATAGATGTAGTAAAACACTTCTAAATGCAGCCTTGAGCTAGTCTAGCTACTTTTCAGTGTGTGGTACATGTGAAAAACCATCTTTGGACAGGTTCAGTAGTATTCTTTGACACACTGACATTTTTATAAATTATGCCTTGTGCCTTTTATATTTATGTGGAAGCTGTTTGTATGTTAGTGTTTGTGATGGGCCAGCTTCAAAAGGTTTGGAATTCCAGCTTCAGCTAAGCATTTAAAAGGTCAGAGGCTTGTCTAAGGTGTATCCAATCTCGCAAGTACGAAAATCGAGAGTTGAAACAGTCTGATGGAAATAACACAATGCCCTCAAATGGAGCCAGTCCTGTAACCCCTTTTGTTTCTTTTTTTCTTGCCTCCATCTCCTTTCTGCGCTGTTCCTGAGGTAGGATCATCCCTTAGACCAGACCTTAATGTCCTCTTCAGTCATATATTTCTTAAGGACTGATTACTTGGACAAATTGCAGACACACTAAATCAGGTCTGCTGTTTTGAAGTTTCTGTCATTATCCCCAGGACTGTTTTATATCTGCCGCATTATGTGATTTTTGTGCCGTTTTATTATTTTTTACATAAATGTGTGATTGAAGGAATACATCTTACTCCTGGAGTGGAAAGCCAATAAGGCTGGTAGTTCCTGTATCCAGCAGAGCTTTTTTGTAGTTCTGTAGAGGCTGCAAAGGAAATTGTGTCTCCTGTCCAAGAAAGTTTGCCCTTACTGTAGGCAACTCTATCGTTCCTCTGGGAACACACTGGGAAAGCACTCTTCACTTGCCTGTGTTATTTTGGTGTGGAAGTGAGAAAGAGTGAAAGAACAAAATTAATTAAAAAGAAAAAATCTTTCTTTTCTCCAGCTTTAAAATTAGGCTTTTCTGCTATATTCTTCTTACACTTCAGGTGGAAATAATACCACAAGAATTTCCTTGGTGATATTTTGGTGCTCTCACCTGGAGCCACTTCTAACAGAGGAAAAAATTAATACAACTCTTCAAAGGCTCAGTTAGGCTCAGTTCAGGATTCATACAAATTTTGGATGAATTTGAAATCCAGATCTGAATACCCTCAGTCTTTGGTGAATTTGAAGTCTCTCTTTGAAAACCAAATTTTTGGCAATCTTTTCTCCTCATAAAAAAAAAGGCTGACACAAAGTACCTCAGAACAGCAAGGCATTTAAAACTTGATTCAGCACTTTACCAGCTGAAATTGAGTCTGGGGAGGTCCAAGGCTGTGGTGGTACCACATGGGATAGGAATGCTCCTCTGCATCCTCCTGATGTAGGCAAAACATCCTGTTACCTGCTCTCCTCTTGCTAGCTCTGCCTTGTTTCTCCTTAATTCTCCTGGCATGGCTATGATGATGATGATGATTTTTAAAGCCAATTATTTTCTAGTTGCTTTTTGCTCTAGCTGTTCTTCTTGTCACCCCAAAACTCATGTGAATCCAGATTGCTGCAGGCTGAGCCCCTTTGCCTGCTGTGCAAGGTTAGCAAAGAAAGCAAAGGCATGTGAAACCATGGGCACTGTGAGAAAACAGCACCCAAGTGGAAACAGCCACCATGTTTATGGAAATGTTTTGTTCTCTGAAAGTACATTAAAAACTAGAGAGCCACAAGTTTCATGCATAAGTTCACACAGGAAGTGTAAACAATTAGGAAAATTGTTCCTTCGCTTATATTTGTTTTTCTCTTTCTGTCTGAGTGGAAGCCTTAAGCCTATGTGAATTACCGTGACGAGGAAGGCCTGCCAACATCTCTTTCTGAATAGTACTAAAATGTCTCTGGAACCCATTCTGTATGAGGAAAGCACAGACAGTACCTTTCCTCCAACTCTCACAAACTAGTTTGGTAAATAAAATATGTGACCACAAAACAGGAGGGGGAGGGAAGAAAAAAGGGATACAGCCATCAGGCAGACTAATTTAAAGGAATGGACACACACCAACAAGTCCATGGTCATCCACAAATGATATCATATTTTAAAAAGGCTACTTCACTAAAATATTTGTGACAGAAATGTGGGCGCCTGTAATAAGTGTGGTATGCTGCCAAAAGAATGCATATTCTAAAAAAATATACCAAGTAATAGGGAATTTGTGGCCATTTATCTTATAAACCTGTTTCCTGTTTTAGACTCAGTAGGTCAGAAATTCACTGCTGTAAACTGCACAGATCCACTGACTTCTAATTTATAACAACTGGAAACAGGGTCTAGAAGGAGCCTAAGAAAGGTTTGAAAACCTTACTTCTGTCTGTAATGCTTTTCATCTTTCTATCAGAACAAAAAGCTGTATCTGAAATAGGGAATTAACTATGCTAGAGGGTATGGGACTGACCTAAGCTAATTTTCTCCCTTTCACATGTGAGCTATGGAAGGGTGTTTTGAAAGACCTGTTTTGGAGTTGTTTGGTTTTTTTTGAGGCAGAGGTGAGAAATCATTTTGGAGATTATATGAGGCTGTTTCCAGATACAACAGTCCCAGCTTTAGCCTCAGGTGGGGGAGTTTTCCATTTCCCTCTCAGCTTATATTAAATTACATTGCTTTCTTGTCATAGGAATAATCCTTTGATGAGAAAACCTTGACGGTATTTCAGAAGAGGAAGAAAATCAGCCTCTGCAGAGTCACTAGAGACTTTGGCTATTACTAATTGATTCTGCACGGGCAGCACACAGTGGTGACAGCCATCAGTCTGAAATGGTGAGACAAAGAATTTCTGACCTTCTTTGAAGTGCTGTGTGCAGGAGCTCTTGGAAATGCAAAAAGTTTCTCTTTGCCTGCTGAGGTCTTCTGTGCCACAGGCTGTGTCAGGGCGATTTGTTCTGTGCGTGTTGGGAGGGATAAGGATGGGGACCTTTGGAGGATGCCCTTCGGGTGTAGCACTGAAGTCCCTGCTTAGGCGAAGGGGAGGTGGAGAGCCACTCAACCCCCATGGTTTTTCTCAGACTTGCAATGCCCCTACCTAAGGTGTTGATTTAACTTAGATTTAATTTATCTAGTGAAACAATCAGCTACAACTGCAAAATCATCATTTGTTTTGCCTGGGGCTGGTTGGGGAGATGCCTAGTGGGAGTGGAGCTGTGTTCTCCTTAATTCAGCCTATGTCCCAGGCATGGGCAGCATAGACATGGTGGGAGAACACTTTGTGGCAGCAGCAAACAGCGCAGATATTGAGACGGAGGAGGCAGCATACCAGTAAGGCGCTTGGGGCAGAGGATCCCAGTGCAAGCAGCCTCAGCTGCAGGGGCTGGCCCAGGCAGCCCAGTCCACTGCAGAGATTGCCCAGGTCTCAGTAGATGCAACCCAGACTTCGCATCCTGCTCTCATAAGCCAACTACAACTGTCTCCACTGGCACTTGCAAATGGGTTGTCAGCTGTCCTCTTCTGCAGCTGTGACAGGAAAGGTTTTCCCAACCTGATACAGAGTTTGCAGGGCCCCTTTTGTCTGCTTCAATCCTTTTTGAAGCATGAAGTTCGGGGAAGAATATTTCAACTTTTGTTACAAGTCTATGAAGTCATCCTTCTCTGGGAAACATATTGCTAACCTACCTGCTGTCTGCTGCAGCCTGGAACAGTGCTGTAGCAAATTATTTGCCCTTGGGCAGTGTTTTAGCAATCCCTGAAGGATGGGCACCATCCCTCACAGCAGTGGTTTGCTGAAGAGGAGAGATGAAACCAAACATGCCATGGAAAGTTGTACCTCACCTTCCTTCCCCTTCCCTAGGTGAGACAGCCACGCACCCCCAGCTGCACCTCCACGAGGGTGTGGGAGGCTGGGGACCGGTGAGCAGTCCTGCTTCTCCAGCAGGCCCGTTTGCTGCTGTAATCGAATGTGCTGTGACAGCCCTTTGCTAGGTTAGCAAAGAAAATAAATACTTCTAAGAAATTGCTGCTGATTCAGGAGATGAAACTGAGAAGCTGATAATAGTGAGCTGTTATGAAAGGCATATGATGGTAAGGCAGTACCTTGGCAGGCTCCTCTCAAAAGAAAACAGGACATTCCTGGCACACCAGGTAACACTTCACTTTAGAGTTACTGCCACAAAAGGCTGATTAACTTCTAAAATACAAACAAATCCCCCCGTGCCCCGTTGTGAGGACCAGATAGCAAAAAATTCAGAGGTCCCATACACTTTAACAGGGGCTCCTGGAAGTATGAACAGTGATATGTTTAACAAGGTCTGACCTTTAGCTTTAGGGTTTGCATTTGTTCGTTGTACCTGTGTTACTCCACATAGTTAAATGAAACTATAAATTCCATGCTTGTGTTCATATAACCTAAGTGTATAATTTGAGAGAAATGTCACTGAATGTTGGGAGGCTTATAAAATAAAGTTTTGCTTAAAAATGGAGTTTGTGAGGAAATAATAAGTGATTGGACTCAACAGTCTTGCATGATTTCAAAATCTAGATGTGGCCTGTATATAAAAAACATTTGCCTTGGACTCATTTCAAGTAGACTTTTATTTCTTATGAATGCCATGGTTTAAGAAGTTCTTTCCCAATCAGTAGGCTTGAAATTAACCACAGAAGTCACATCTCAGGAATTTCAGAGTTCAACTGAAAGATGTTTTCAACAGTAGTATTTTAAATTACCCTTGTTTTGTCATCATCTCTTCTAAGCTTTGCTACCATTATAGAAAACAGCACAGGCTGTGGAAGCTGTGTCATGGGTAGAGTAGGTCAATAACCAAGGTTGTCAATGAACAGGAAATTTTGATGTTCTGTAGTTTTATCTTCCAAAAATAAGTGCAATAAAAAGTAAGTAGATAAACTTAGCAAGACTGAAAAATAGTTATTATTTTTATCCCTACTAAAATTTTCATTTGCTTATCAGAAAGTCCAATCATTTACACAGCTCTAATACTGACCATGTGAGATTTCTTTTGTGAAAGTTATTTGTTTTTTATGTTATTTATGTTAATAAAAAAGTTTAAATACCTTGCTTGAAACAGAGAACACTTGGATTGGAATCAAAGTCCTCTGCTACTCTATAGGCATAAGAGTTGCCTCTGTGGGTAGGCTCTCCAGCCAGGTTACATTCAATGTGCTTTAGCCAGAGCTTTTCCAAAGAGCCCATCTGCAAAAGGGAAAGTATTGTACCAGAACTTGTCAGGTGAAGCTCCACATGTACCAAGGAAGTGTATTTTTACAGTGTGTTGGATTTTGCCATGTGATGCCCTCAGGAGAAAGTGTGTGGGAGAGCAAGATCTTCCCATCCCATCATCTCAGCAACCTGCTTCTATGTGGTGCTGGAAAAAAAACCCTTTGGAAATGTCTTGTTGTCTGTTAGAAGTAGTTCTGCCATCTTGGAGATATCAGCTTCTTTATATCCTGTGTGGAAACAACAGAGAACTTCTATCAATTTATATACTGTAAGATGAGTTTGATTATGAGTTACAGTTTGTCAGAAAACTGAATCTAGCTTTATAATGCAGAAGTTTTCACTAAGCAATTATCAAAACCCAGTTGTAGATAATTTCACAGTAAGTAAACTTCCCCGAACAAGTCATAATTGAGATAATAGCATAATAATATTTAAATAATACTGACTGGGCTCTAACATGTTTCCCCTCCTAAAATCTTAATCACCAACATTCCAAAGGAAAAGAAAAAAAAACTTGCGTATTTTGTCCTTTATCAGTTAATCTGAACTGACTTTCTGAACACTGTTATTAAGGATTTCTAAATGATCAGTAGCTGCCTTTTCATTTTCTGCAGAAATTTTTGAAACAAAACCCGAAGGTGTGAGCCCAAAGCTCCATTTGTCTGTGTGATTGATGGTAAAATAACCCAGAATGGCAAGTTCACTCTAGATTTTTTGGTAAAGCAAGAAAAGTACAAAGACCAGGCTAATTTGCAGATCTGAGCATTTGTACCGCCTACAAGTCTTCCTTTACCCAAATCTCAACTGACATGCTTTTGATTTCTACCTGTAGGCTACCAACAGTTTCTTAGGGTAAAAACTAGCAAGTCAGTTCTGCTCTAGTCACTTCCAGCAAGCCAGAGGCATTTGTACCTGTGAACAGAGGGGAAAGGCTGAACTAGAGTTCCCAAAATCTGGGAATGGAGGCAACTGCACTGACAAATGCATTTGTAGGTTCTGTTATGAGCTTCAGTCCAGTAATCACACAGGCTCATTGCTCCCTTATAAAAATCTCAAAAAGCAGAATTGCCAGTCTCTGTCACTCTCACTCCCACATCTCTTCTGCATAAACCAATAATTCTTTTACATAAATTATTTTAGAAGAATGGCTTTACTCCTCCTCTGCCTGGGATCTCCATCTATAATAAGCAGTGGGAAATTGCTCTTGTCAGACCTTAGTTGACCTCTTTGGGAACTGGGTTTCTATCCTACCCTGTCTTTCCCCAACATTTATTTTATTCAGGGATCAGCAATAGCCTCAGTGGTGTCTAAGAGGGGTTCACCTCTGCTGCCTCCTTTAGTCTCAGATGTCCAACTATTCCTCAGCTTTTGTCCAGATTCAGGTCTCTGCCCTTTGTGTGCTGGCTTATGCAGGGTGATGCTTTTGTGATAATAGCCACCACTGTGAACCAGCACAGCTCCGAGCAGTGACCCAGCCACATGCCTCCTCTGCCTGAGGGGCTGGAATTGCTTCCGCTGATCTAAACTTCAGCAAGTTTTCATTCTATTTTAGCAGCAATAAAAATGCAGAAAACATCCCTCAAATTACCCATCCCTTGCCTATTAACATGCCTGTGTCCTAGAAAAGTGCAAAGCCAAACCAAGGCTGCTGAAACTACTCATTACAGCTGAATTGCACAGCAGCTGCAGTATTCGCAGTGAAGTGACCAAGTGGCTTTTGGAAATTGCCAATGGGATGCAGATACTTGGACGTATAAGTTATTTGTTCAAGTAGCCTTGGTCAACAGTAACCTGAATTTAGTGATTATTTACAGCCGTTGTTATCCTTTTAAAAAGAATAGGCAGCCACATCTGCGTTCCTGATAGTTCAGCTGTCTCATCTGAGCAGCACAACTACTCAGGCAAGTGGTAGTCTTGTTGCCTCTCTCAGCAGAGCGTGAAGATACACTTTAGTGTAATATCTTTAGTGTAATAGCTTTAGTATTTATTATCTAGTTAGTTATTCATTCATTCATTCATTCATTCATTATTTCAGTTGTACCACTGAGCTGAATTCCTCAGAAGTGTATATGAACCTAAAAAGGCTGCACAGAATGGAATGGAAATGTTTTTCAAATGAATGTTAATAAATCACATCCCAAATTTCCACCACTTGGCTTTAGGGCCCCTTTATTCTTTCATCAATGAGCATCCTCAAGCAGTCTGAGACAGCTAAATGGGGGAGTCTTTGGGACTAGAAGATGGACTGTTTGTCTGCCCTTCCAAGTCTGGCCCACAAAAAAGTTTCAGGAGGTGAAGCAGGGACAAGTCCTAAATCAGGAAGAGGGATTTTGTGGGACTGGTACTGATGCACTTCCAGTGTTTCAATGTACCATGCTAAAGGGAAAGAAGAGGATACAGGAGCACAGGGACCATGCCAGGCTCTTAGGCTTATGCAAGTTTAATGCTGGGAGTTACTCTAAGCGGCTTGCTGTAGAAAAGGGTAGTGGATATGTGATTTTGGGATGACATTCAGGACAGCCTTTATTCTAGATATGCCCTATGTATTTGAGTACCTATTTTTGAAAAATCTGAGCATTATTCATTTCCCCACTGAGTTTGCAATGCAAAGGATTGGTAGATGCTAAGGGTTATGAAAATTAAGCAGAGTTGAGGTGTCTGTGACTAGGCTGACTTTACTTAAACACAAATCTTTCAGCCATAGATATGGTCTTGCGTGGTCAGGGCTGATCTAGACTGGCAGAGCAATGCTGAGCTTTACTGTTCTGTGGATAACCAGAGATTGGTAGGCTTAAAGCTGTCAGTGCAGTTCTTTTGAGCAATACAAAATTTAGTCAACCATTTCAGAATGGAGAAGATAATAAAAGGAAGATAAACATTAACAGTTTGATCCTATGTGTTTAAGAAATCATTCTCTTTTAATCAGCTACATCTGGGGTATTGTGTTGGATTGTAGGATCCACTTCACCTGAAATATATTGAAAAGCTAGCCGGAGCTCAGAAAAGTGTTAAAATTAGTCATGGAGAGGAGAGATAAGATATCTATGGACAGATAACTGTCTACAAATAATAAAAAGATGCACCCTTCATGGACAGAGGAAAAGATTTTAATCTGTGAGAAGCAAAATAAATAAATACATTTAAAGAAGAATAAAAAAGAAAAGAAGGATTTTAGACTGAGCAATATAAAAAGCAAGGACTAAGGACTTCCAAGAGGAAAAAATGTTGTAAAGAGCGAACTTGGACTCGATCAAAACTGCACATTTTCATAGCTCTTTCCTCTTTCTAGTCTCTCTGATTTATATCAACCATCCAACACAGTAATAGTAATGTCTCCTTGTCCTGAAATTCAAAGATGAAACGTGGATGGCTTTTCAAACAGCAAAATATGAAGCCTGTTAAACAGAGTAGCCCAATGTACCCTTACAAAACCTGAATAGAATTTCACAAGCCCCTAATAAACTAACAGGAGCATAGGCACAAATCTGGGACTTGGTAAATCTTGCACTGAAAAATCACACATCAGCGTGTTTCAATAGCTGATGAATAAAAAGCATATAAGAATCTGGGATCCAGGTGTTAGGGGCGAGCATATAGAGATGAGTGATTGACTCTGCTGTGTTTAGTCATTTGGGGATCTCAGTCTATATTCACCAGAGATGGTCCTAAGGCTGAGATCACCGACCTAATTTCACTTTTCTAGGCATCAGTCTGGAAGGAAGTATGGCCCCTAACGTAAAGACCACTGCTTTATTTAGTAAGCCATGTAATCCTCTTGTGTAACATGAGCAATAGTATCACATTACATACACTGTAACTAACAAATTACCAAGATTGATCTTCTAAATCCATAGAGAGAATGACCGTTTATAACCCCCCTGTAAAGCATTTGTATAATCCAAGCTATAGTTCCTCACACAGAAGTAGAAAAAAACATCATTAGGCACTTAATACAAACATCGGTTTAATTTCAGCAGAGGTTGTTCTTTTTTAACCTAGTTTTTCAGTTGCAACTTAGCCAAAGACCACTAATAAGTGCAGACAACCTCCTAGAAAAACTGAAATGTTAACTTGCTATACAGCTGCTAGGAAGAAAAATTCTTCATGATTTCCAATATGTGATGTATATTTTTTTCATTCTTAACATCTAGATATTTTAAATGGACAATAATGCCTCACAACCTAGAAAGAAGAGTGATGAACAATGCCATTTATATTCTCCATTCTATATTTGAAAGAAATGTGCTTCTGACTTATATGGTGGAAATATGATTCAGGTTTAGTATTTTTCCTGTTTATAGGGTAGAAACTGACGTTAGTACAATTCTCTCTTTCTTCTCCTTCACAGGGGCATCAAAGTGGGTCTCTGAACATTTTGGAGACAAAACGTCCTAGACCTGGGCACTGCAGAAACAGGTTCATGTATTTAGACACTGAAAGATATTCATGTGTTGTCAGAACAATGGGGTGTCCTGCCTGGATTGTCCCGTCTGTGTCGGACAAACCTATGCTGAGAAGTTATTGCATATGCTGTCCTTGTCCAGCAGCTTTATGGGTTATCAGCCAGGGCAAGTGATTGGAACAATTCTCCCTACATTTCTGTGAGAGATTGTAAGTGCAGGACTGCCTTTCACTGTTGTTTGCCTCTGAGAAACCATCAGGAAAGGCCAAGATGATATGATGTCATGCTATTTTACACTCCTTGATATGCTTTCATCAGCAGAAGTCTCTAGTGTGCATTTGCCCAAGTTCTCTTGTTTGAACTGATATAATGCTGCTGATAGGGCAGAACAGGTCTTTGGGATAAAAATGTACAACTTTAGGTTAGTAGTTTCTTACAAAGAACAGTGACTGATCTTTATTATTTTGCAGCAACAGTTTTGCAGGTACATAGGTAAGGATAACTCAGGTAACATAGGTACATAACATAGGTAAGGATAAACTCAGATGCTTTTTGAATTAATATAACAGTTACAATATTTTTTATTTCTGATAGTAGACTAAATCAACTCCAGAGCAGTAATTTTGTCCATGATTAAATTCTAATTTTTAGCGCATACTCTAATAGTACCTTTAAATTCTCAGCTGGGCCCAAAATCAAGATCAAAACAGAACACACTATGGGTAAGAGAAGAAACATCAGCAACCAAAATAAATGCTCTAATTTTTCCCTTATCTCTGGCTAAGGGACAGCTCCTCTGCACAGTTCAGTTGTAGCCCTCGAATGGACCTGTACAGGAGAATAGCTTATTTCAGAAGAATGAATGCTGGGGAAGAGAAATCTGGGGTTTGTTTCTGACTCTGCCGCTGAACTCAGGCCGGTCTATCTAACCTCTCTGGGCCTTGATTCTTCCACCATCCTTTTTCTTTCAAGATTTACATTCTTTAGGGTATGGATTCTGTCTTGTTATGCATAAATACGGCTCCAGTGCAATAGTTTTTCACATCTAATAGTAACCTGCAAGTAGGAGTAAATCCTGATGCTATTGCAGCCAAAGTCACACTGGCATGAAGAGACCATTTTCTTTGCTCCCCCACCTCTGGATTTTTAGCTGCTATAAACGCCTCTCCTGTACCTAGATTTCCGCATGGAGGTGGCAAGTGGTTTCTGTTTTTCTTGCAAGACACAATATATTTTCTAGTCCTGTACTTGCTCTTTTGGAATTACCAAAATGAGTAAAAGTTTACAAACCTCAAGTGGAACATGTTTAGTATTTAAAAAAAATAAAAATAAAATAAATAAAAATTTAAAAAAAATTTGCTCTTAAGAGAATTGTGGAAAAGCTCAGACAGAGAGTGCTGATTTGACAAGTCGGATCTGTGTGTGAATTTGCTGTCTCACACCATCCTAGCAACACTGTCACTCCTGTCAGTGATAATATAGCCAAGGACAAGATTTGGAGAGGAAGGTGCACTTTTCATGGGTCTTTAGGCTTAGGTAGTTGGTTGGCAGTTATGCAACCCTGTTAAACTCTGAGATGCAAAATACAGTTGCTTTCAAAATTCATTGCCAGTGGCGGTGACAGATGCTTTTTGGAATAACACTCAGTGAGCTGTGGAACTCATGTAGTCAAGTACTTGTCCACTTGTCCCAAATTCATGTGTTACAGGAATATGTTTACATTCACACTGTCTCGAATTGTTTTGGGTTTTTTTCAGCTGTGTGAAGTGTTTTACAGATGCAGCATTGCACACATTGCAGAAGGCGGCATGTTGAAGTTTGTGCCCACACAATGGGCAGCTCTTCCTTGTTTTGTCTGGGGATTCTTCTTCAAGGTTATCTATTTGTGGGGCACAGATTTAGGCATGAAACTTATGTTGTCAGACACTAGTAAGGTAAACATTACAGAGCTGACATCCCCAGCCATTTCTTCTGGCTGAG
>NW_009943897.1:22132-74761 GCF_000696875.1 Nestor notabilis
CAGAGGTGGAAAAGACAGTCCACTAGACTATGCACCTTAAATGCAGACCTATGCAAAATAAGCATTGAAGTAAACTAAAACATCACCTTTTACTGCCACAACTCATCTTAGCTACCTGACAAATTCTAAGGTAATTCAAAATGAATTCTAGCTACTGAAAGATGGATTGATACACAGGTACAAGAAAGAGATGAAACGCTGATTAAGTGTAGCAGTATTCTAAGGTGAAACAAACTGTAGGAGAGGACATTTAAAGGGTTGCAGAAGCAGTTTAGCAACTGAACTGCAGACTCCAGCAAGGACGTCGACACTTGTCCAACAGCAGGAGAATGCCCTCAGTCACTTACAACAAGCGTGCAGTGCCTGCTGCAAGCACGAAGGATATTAGGGGCTGATCAGGAACCCTGGAGAAATACCTCTCTAAAGTGTTTGCTGAGACCAAAGGGGATGGACCATCCTCCTCAGGAGCTGGCAGAAGTCAGTTTCCAGTAGTGCAGCAGATTCATTTATCCAACAGTAAATTGCACAGGCAAAATATGTGAGGTGCGAAGGACAAGGAGGTCTGCAGGGCTGAATGGGGAGAGCAGGGAAAGTGAGAGCCAAAAGAGGTACCTCTGTGTGGGCAGGGGAACATGAAGGGAGTTAGGTACTCTCTTCAGGGGAGACTGTTTCCAGACAGAATGGTTCCTGTGCCTGTCACAAAAGAAGACTTGGTCTCTCTTTTCCTATGGCTGAAGGAGTTGGGTGTACCCATCTCGGTAGTAGAACTACAGCAACTTTCAAGCATCAGGTTTACTTTAACCCCAAATGACACAGAACATATGTGCTGGTTAGGATATAAAACAAAAGAATACAACACCCAGACACCATTAGGAAGAAGTATATTCTTGGCAACACAGATCACATCTCAACAGGCACTTTGAATTTCTTTGTATGCACAGCTCAGACATTTCATAGAACCAATTGTTTCAATATAATCTCCCTATGCTCTATCAATTAGGTCAAAAGGACAAGAAGTCTACAGCCACATTTTAAGGTGCTACACATTGAGATTTGTTGACAGTGATATTGCCATTAAGAGACAATGAATTCTGAAATACAATACAACTGCAGTGGCTTAGACAGAAGCAGAGGATTTCTTTTTAATGACAAATCTTTTATTTTATTGTTCTTAATGCTAATGTGTTGGGTTTTTTAGACTTTGTTTCATGCATCTGAGCATTGCATCCAAGCCACAGTGTGAAATATCTGCAGTTACAAAGCGGATTGTGCAAAGGAAGTGCTAATTTCTAACAGTCCAGCTCTTGAACTAGTCAAAAAACAGCCTTGGAAACAGTTGTCCAAGAAAACTAAAGTTATCATGTAATAATGCCTGCAGGGGTTCCGCAACTGTTGCATAGTTTAGAACAAATTTGGCACTTCTTGAGGTAAGTCCAGTAAAGAATATAAAACGATCACATCTGCCAATCTGCATGCCTGAGTGAGTGCTGCAGCGTGCTCTGGATTGGGTTTATGCCTCCCTTTAAGATCACAGTTCCCTCAAAAGAAAATTTTGTCCACCTAGTATAGCCCTTGGCAAAATTTAGTTTCATATCATATACATATATATACCCACGTACCACAGCAGATGTCTGAAGTAAGCCTTATACTGGGTTGGTGTTTCTCCCATGGGTATATAATATACTACAATTATCAATGAATCTTGGACTAATTTTGCAGATCATTACATCATCTGCTGTCACAAAATAGAAGTCCATAACATGAAAAGTGTGTTGCCATTGATTGCAAGAAGTTTAATACTCTAGAGATATTTACACGGGATCTAAAGAGTCTGTGGTTATGAACAGTCATGTCTCGCATACTTTTTCTCTCCATGTAATAATGTTATATTTTCATAATGAGGCTCTCGGAAATCCACACATGTACAAGCAGTATGTCCTCCACATTTGTATTTGTATAATAACTGTTTGAAGATAACTATTCCATTTAGAGATTCGTTCTTCAGTAACTCTTGATCCCTTCCAGGTAAAGGAAATAGTTCTTCATGCTGCAGAGACAGACTACAGTCTTTGTTACTTTCTTTCATTCACGTAACTGACGAGTCAGTCTGGTGCACTGATGTTAATCCAACAAAGAAGTCAATTAAAGGATTAAGCCATAGGTTTTTGTCACACTAAGGGACCTGTGAGATGTAATGATGTACAGGTCACTGGGCTTTCTCTGTATAAGTTACCAGAAGTAGACTAGATTTGCACTTTTTTATTTTTATATATATATAAAGTAGACAGCAGCTGTTTTTTTCAGCCTACCAACATGTTATTTTATTGTAATAATGCAGTATATGGACTGGCAGAATCATAACATTACTGTCCCAGGTAATAACTTTCTTGATAATAACAGATAAATATCTGTTACAGTACAATTACATACAGTATCAATTAAGATAATTTTCTCCTTTATAATTTTCATAACTCATTATTAGGGGGAGCAGAAGTCTGTCTCTCATATTTTTGTTACCTGTATCGTTGACAGAAGGATGTAACTTCTCAGAAACACTTCTGCAGAAACTTATGGACAGACTCCTCCAAGTTGTAGGGACAGCTTGGGAAAAAGCAGATGCTTATTCAAAATCTAAAGAACGGAAGATTGAAATTGGCATCACGGGCTGGAGGCAAGAACTGACCTCTAAATATTGAATGAAGGAGGTATGGGGGAAGATTGTAAACAGCCTTGAAAATGATTACAGGTGGAGAAAGTCAGAGAGGAATGTGAAGACAAGAACAATATAGCTAATGAGACCCTTAAAAAAGCTTCGTGAAGTAAGATTGTCTTTGGCAAAATTACTGGAAAGGATTTTACAGTGTTCAAAATACAGAACCTGGGGGCATGGAGGACAAGAGTAGCTATGTGGGTGCACGGTATAAGGTTGCACCCCAGAGAATATTAGACCAATGCAGATACTAAAATATGCAAATAATTGCTGTCATTTTACTAGCATCTTCTGTGCTCCTTTTGAGAACAGATTTTGTTCTTGTCAAGTTTCTTTGAGAAATTTCCTGCTCTGTCACATCATGTGCCATAGTGGGAATACATACCACTTCCTAAGAGTCCTCATAGCACTGCTCAGCAACTGGCTCAAAGTCAGGGAGTAAGAGGGGGTTCCAGGGTAGCCACTGGGACCTAAATATGCCATAGCTACAATGTCAATAAGTGTCTCGTTTCCAAAACACTGTTACCCAAATATTGTGGCTCGATAGTCCAAGCAGCTGTGCTTCCCTTCGGCAGCAGGAAGCTGGCAGCTGAACTTATTTCCGCCTCCCTCTCCCACTCAGGCATATTCTTAATGCAAAATCACTCCATTCGTTTTGGGGTATATCCCACAGAACTGTAATTCCAACCTCCTTAAAATTCAGTTTAGTTCTGGTGTATGGGAACAGTGCAAATGCTATTTTGGGGAGTAGAAAGTGAATTATTTTGCAGGCCTGCCTAAGGATTCCTCCTGAATATAGTTTTCCATGCAGTTAGATCTGTATTCAGCAGTAATCACTCATGTAGGCTATGCTATAACTATTTTCTCCACATGTTGAATTTGAATGATGACTTATTGTTATTAAACACTCATGTATATTCCTCTAGTTCCCAGAGGCCCTAGTCAGGACAAAGTTTAGCAAATGCTGTACTAATGCATACAAAGGCAATCCCTTTCTCTGGGTTGCAGAAGTCACAAAGAGGCAAAGTGAGAGACAGCCAGCATAGGTAATACCATCATATACAGATGTCATACACACTGTCATCTTTTCCCTGGCCATGACAGTTACACGAAATTAATGACAACTATTCTAATCAGTCCCTTAAGACATCATTACAGGCTCTTACAGTGGCACAGTAAAGTTTTAGCTAATAGGTTTACTGTCTCTGAATTGGGGAAATCTGTTCCTTTCTACTATGGGAAAGGTTTGAATTGTAGAGAGAATGTTTAACTTTTAGGTATCACTCTGATAAAATTCACTGATAGTTCTAAAAAAAAAAGCAAAAAAAAAAAAGCAGAACCTTTGGACACTCATTATTGCCTTCTGATATGCATACAGCATCACAGAGCCGAAAGTGCTACTCCGTTTGCTGTCGGGTTTACTTCAGGTGTGGAAAAATGATAAAGAGCCAAAACTTGTAGAGTGTGCTGGTTATTTGGAGATGTATAAAAGAAACCATCAGCACCAAAGCAGTGGGCTTGTAATTTCTGAGTAGTTGATTTCTTTCTTCCTTTAGCAAACATCAGCTCACAAACAAGGGAACTCAGGGTGAAGGACTAAAGGAGAACTAAGTATAAATGTCCTTCCTTACCAATACACTGCTATAATTAGTACAGAGCAACAGCACCATCAAGCTCCAGCTGAACAATTACATCCCAGGAAATTCAACCAACAAGTATCATATTCTAAACAGTCGCATCTGTGTGGTAACACGTAAGTATGCACCAGTGCCATCTAGCCAATCGCCAGTGTATGTCACTTGTGCTAGGCAAACCATGAAACCATTGTTTAACAAAAAATGTGTTTTACACTCTTGGAGAAATTTGCAGAACAAATACTTAAAAAATTATATATTTATGATAGCATTATTGTAATCAATAAACTGAGAATATTTTTAGTGAAATCTGAGAAAATTTGTAGTGATATCTATCAATTTGGCAATATAAACTGTACAGAGCTAGCCACCTACCCAATGGCCCTGTCACCGTCAAAGCTGTCCTGATGTGATGTCCAGAGAAAGTTAGAGAATCCAGCTGTCTTTGGAATAACTTTCAGAGACAATAAACGTAGAAATTCAAGGACTTTCCATTGAACTAAGCCAAATATTAAGTACTAAAAAAGCTAGTATCTCTAACTAGGGGCATTATACGTCCTGAGAAAGCTGCAGTCTCAAAGCTATAAATATGCAGACTTCCATCCAAGCATGTGTCAGTATGACAGTATTTTGCATGTGTCAGTTTGACAGTAAAGAGAGTTCAATAAAAGAAACAGGCTTCCTAGTGTAAAACTTGTATCACATTTAATATAATGGCCAGGGTAAAATGAACTATGGCTAATGAGCCTTGGAGACTTCCAAAGCAAAACCTAGGATCTGAGCAACCAGAATTTTAGGAATGTTTGCATTTCCATCAGGACTTTGTGTTTCAGCCTCATTTCTGCCAGAATGGTCATAGTATGGCCAGAAAGCATCACTGGAATTGGGATTTTTTTCTTCCTTCAGTGTTACTGGAAGTGTTTTAGGAGCACTAACGACATCCTTAGCCCATTGAAGATAACAGGAAGCCTCCTGTGACTTCAAAGGAACTGGGATTTCACTCTGTAACTAATGAGAGATAAGGCTGGAGGGAAGGGGTAATACTTTAATTAGACCAGCTGTCTGAAGTGCAGTTCTCATTGTCACTAGATGGTGCAGCAGAGTAGCTTTACTTTGGATCAGTTGAACTAGAACTTTGGAAAATACCATGCTGAGATGGGTTTTTTGCAGACAAAGCCCTTCACCATATAGGTCTTCCTCTCAGGACTGTTTCTGTTTGCAGTTTGAGCACTATGATCTTCTCTAACACTATTTGGAGCTGACAGAACATGAGTGCTGCCTATGAGGACTAGCCTAATATCACTTAGTTTTAGCTAGCTATGTCGTAACATGACACATCCTATTTATTTAGAAAAGTTGAGCGGTACAGTTGAGAACAAGACCCTGAAATGTTACATTCATCACTGGAAAGGTTAAAGAAAACTTGTGCAGATGGTTTGTTGGGTTCACCAAATTTCACACTTGAGCTGCCTAGAGGGAAGAAAACCAAGGATTATTTTAAGTAGTTTCTGTGATTTGGAATTAAAAGTTTACATAACACTAGCAAGTGATGTCTTTTTACTCCTGTTCTCTTGTTTCTTCCTCCCCTCTTCATCAGCACAGGTGGAATAAGAAGCAAAAGGGATGATGGAATCCAGTGCTGAGGTGGATCATCTAGGAGTCTTACTCAAACCACTCCTTATTACAAATATTGAATTATAAATTTGCTTTGAAGTTCTCCCAGCAGCAGTTCAGTGCCTATCAGCACTCCATTATCTGTCTAAAATCTATAGCAGACAATTTCTAGCCTGTACTTAATGTACTTACTGGTATAGCCACCTCCACTCAATAACAGGATATTTCTTCTGCTGCTTTATACCTATCAGTTTTACAGCTTTAACGATAAAAATGTCTTTCTGCTTTCAGGAAAAGGCCAGTTCTAATATTAAAACATTTGATGTGCTTTTGATAAGTGAAGTTCATCAAACATTCAGTATTGGAGTTCAGATCTGAATCAAAATTATCAGATTGTCCTTATTGACTTGCACTATTGCTTAGTGACTAAATTGTATATTGGGAACACAGATAACTTGGGGATTTACAATATGTTTTATAGTTTGTGCCTATCTCAATGATAAAAAGAGACCATGCTTTGAAAAGATAATGGCACATGTTCATCTCAACTATGATTTTGAGAAGAACTTCATAAGATAATTTTATTTTCACTTTGTAAATAATGAGAAAATTGCAATTTGGAGAATAGTATGAGAATAGTATGAGAACTGTGCGACTGTGTACTGAATTGTACTGGGCCAGGATTAAAAATGCATGCTTTATTTTTTTAACTCTAGAAGGTTTCCTGCCAACTCTAAGACAGGATATGATTTTGGAGAGAGAGAGAAGTCAGATTCGTCTGCAGTCCATGCAGACATTATTTAAAATCCTTGAGACAGAATAGCAAGAAACAGAAGTAACCAAAAGAAGTCTAAGTGCTAGTTCTCAAATTGCTAAGTCTTCATATAGTAGAAGTGATTATATACCACATTTTCATTACCTCGATACATTCTGTAATTTGTTCTGAGAGTTGAGCACATTGAAAGAAGGGTATGAAAATTCACTGATGATGAAATGACTGGAGCAAGCATGAAGCATGACTTTCTCAGAGACTTCACATATCAGTTGAAGGGGTGAAACTTTTGAACTGTGATGACATGAGTCACAGTTTGTGTCTTATTGGTTATTGACAGAAAAACAAATTAATACCAGAAGATAGTTACTCTGGATCTCATGAATCAGTTAAATACTTTTGTGAACTGTGTATGTGTGTCTGTAGAAGCAAACTTTGATGCATATTTGGTCATGCAAGAGCATTTCTTCAAGCAAAATTACACCTTGCTCAGAAAATGCAATGCAGTTAGGTATAAACGAAGATGTTACGGTAGCAAGCAGGATGCCTACATTTTTTCTGTGTATTTTTCTATAACAAAAGAATTACATTTTGAGCAACTCTTTTGAGATGTGTAAAACTACTGCAAGCCAGTTTGTGCTAATAATAAAACAAGAAAAGATTTTCAAATTACAATTCTAAATCCATACCACTAAATCTACACTTACATAAACAATCAGGTGATTTTCAACATTTTTTTCTCTCTGTCTTTGTGAATATCTGTAAGTGTATATTTACTATACACACACACATATCTATATTAAAATACATATTCCACTTGGAAGGAAAATTGAGGAGGACATGGGAGGGCAACTGTTCAGTACAATTGGGCATACTGAGCTGGGAGCTGAGTGATGGTGTGTATTTAATTTTTAGAATGCAAGTGGGAGAGTGAGTGCACTTGGAATAGGAAATACAGTCCTGGCAAACTGAAGAGAATCTGATATATTTTTTAAGGCTTTTGAAAACTTGTTTTATAGACCGTTTTGTCTTTATTTGGATCCAGTTCCGCAGTGGTGAAGTGAGAAGAGGCTGAAAAGCTCTGAAGATGATTGTATGTGGGTATTCTGGTCCATGTCATTTTCATGTGTCATCTTGAAATGTGAAGAGCTTTGGGAAGGCAGCATGAGTAGAAAGGGAGATGTTAATCTGTGCACCTGGGCTAGAAAGAAGCAGCAAGAGTTAGCAAATTACGTAACTGGGTTAAGATGGATGGCATTGGATGAAAGTGGTGTCCTGAACATTTTGGCTGTGTTGCAAGGTTTAAAAGTGTGAAGGATTATGTGCTTCAAGTGACCAATTTGATTTCGTGCTTGGGGGCCTTTTCAAATGTCACTGTGCTCCAGATAACATTATTGAAGGTTTCAGTCATCAGAGAGCGGAGGGACAATGAATATCAAAACGGCAAATTAGTATAGGCATTCATATAAGAAAATCCACTACTCCAATCATGACTGTGTAACTGCTACATTCTGTTACTGTCTGGAAATAAAGATGCGTATCCCACGAGACTGTTGCAGAGGGCAATATTTTAAAATAAATTCCATCACTTTGTATGTTAGAATGCTTAATTTTGAGAAACTTTATATTCTAAATGTCACATTTTATCTCAGGAAATTAGAGGAGACACATTTAAAGAAAGCAAAGGAAGCAAAAAGGTTTCAAGCAATTAGTTCCATTTTACTTACGATCTTTTAAAATGCAGAATCTATGCTAATAAATATTATACATGATCAGTTTTGAAGTGTTTCATTACATTTGTTTACCATTTAAGACACATTCCTCTGCAGTTTAGCCCCAAATAAATATTTTTTAGCATAATATAGGCTGCTGGAAATGGTACTAACCCAATACCACATCCACTATAACATCTTGACATGGGCTACATGCTTCCAGATTTAAATTTCCAAAGTAAATTTATGTTGTGCAGTATTTCTATTGTGAGGCTTTTCCATAGCCTAATAAGTTATCTCAGCCACAAAAAGTTTTGTTCATATTCGGCCATTTCTTAGTGCTGTCTCAGTGCTCCCAGGTCCATCCAACATTAACATCATCCTTCCCTTCTACTTGGGCGGCTCTTCAGAAGTGTGTTTAGATAGCCTTGGTTGCTGCCCCACTTCATCACTGACACCACCACCACCAAGGGTTAAATCCTGTTAAAGCCACAAGTGTATAACCTGCATAAGGAGCTGGTGAGGGCTCCTACCGTTTTGGTTGTGTTTTAAAGCTTTAGGTCCATGCAGGCCCCATGAATGGCTGCTTTCTCCCCTGGGTCATGCTCATGCTCTGCAGAAGACGTTTTTCTGTTTTCCCATTCCTGACTTATGAACCACAATTGATCAGATGAAGGACAACATCCAATACCTGGTACAACTGAGAGTAATTTTTTTGCTCCTCCTCCAGGTCTGCCCTGCACACCTCTAACATTCATTCACTATGGGAGGAGTCAGAACAATGGCAGTCAATGGCTTCTACCATTACCTGTCACATTTGGAATACTAACAATAATCACTGTTGCAAGATAGTGAAGATGAAAAATCATACATGTTGGAGATAACCGTTAATAGGATGATTATTATGATTATTATTGTTGTTGTAATTATTACTATTGTTACTACTACTACTATTTTTTAGGTGTGACTCTTTAGGTTAGGACATGTTATCCCAATATCAATTACTTCTCTGTCCTTTGGGCAAAAAAAATAATGCTTTCTCTTTCTAACTAGTCACTATAATATGTGTACCCTTTATTGCAATCATTTCTTTTTTTCGACATTTTATGAAGTGTGCTTATTAAATGAAATGGTAAGTCTGGCACTGGCAAGTCTCTTGTGCACTTTTTTTTCACATTTCTTTACTTTTGGCAGGTCAATGAGAAGGGAGTAAGTTTCTGTGGGCTGTGCATGCTTTTCCACCCTTTTTCAGGATTTGTCACATCTCCTGGAAGGCCTTATAACTCACAAAACATGATTTTATATCCCAGCAATTTGCCAAGTCTTGTCAAATCCTAACATTTTTGTTGGCAACTATTTCCATCTCTCGGCTGAAAGGGAGTAACTTAGATCATCCAGTCACAATGCTGTTCTTCGGATACCTTTTGATGGTCGAAGTGTTAGTTTTGATACATGGTTTAATCTCTGCTTGCAAGGGGCCGCCCACTATATTTCATGTCCTCACTCAGTGAATCTTTTGCAAAGTGGACATTCTGCTTCATCAGCTGAATTTCCAGTTTTACACGTCTGCACTTACAGTCCCATTTGTCTCTGAAGAAAAATTATCTGACAGAAAAAAAACCCTTAAGAATTAAATAGAGGTAATGCTTCTTTCAGATACAGGTCCTTTGTTAGGTATAACTGCAGTGACCTCTGCCGTGCTTTAAGGGAGACTATACAATGAACTGATCACGTTTTTTGGGTTGGGTTTTTTTCTTTTTTTGGAAGATGCTTTTTCATCCTGTTTAACTCATGCCTGTCACTTTAGTGCAACAAGCTGTTGCGGTGTGGAATAGGAGTCATTTAAACCTTTAGAACAGGAAAAGTTTGAAAATAAGTTATTGTTCATTATAGCTTGCTCAAACAGCTCTGAGTAAGAGAATTTTTAACAGTCTTACATGCCTGAAGAATAAAATAATTCTCATCTTTTCACTGGATAGAATTAATGGTAAAAAAACCAAGAGGATATGGGATTTCCTCAGGTAGGATCTGTGAAGACAATATTTATTGGTTACCAGCTCCAATAGAAGTGAGAAATTTTAATAATAAGCAGCGCAACAGATGTTAGATCACTACGTCTAGTCCTGCCATATGCTCTTCGTTATGAGTCATTCTGGATGCCATCCATCCCCGTACCAGCGCTCACTGGAAGCATCAATCTGTAGCAGGAAGAGTGAACCGAGGCATATGCACAGGAACAGCTGGGGGAGCCTGCCTGTCTCCTCGGCTAGTTCAGAAGAGGGGGATGCAAGAGCCTGGCTGCGTTTACATTCACCACCATCTATACATGACCTAGGCCATGCTGGGTCCCACTTAATTGGTACACGGCAAATGAGGAATCCACTTCTGGCAGTTATTTTTAGTTGTTCCTTGTGACATCTCAGGATAGCAGCAGACTCTGACCTCTCTCTGAAATGAAGCACTCTTTGCCCTTTAGCACAGCTTTGCTTAAATTCATTTCAAGCATGAATGTATTCACCGTCCTCTGCCTGTGTCACATTTTCAAGGGAAAACTAGGATGATACATAGACACAGTCATACAAGGAACCTGTGGTTAAATTTGTACCCCAAATGGACTCTGTCCTTTTTCCTTTCTGTTTGAAAGCAAACACCCTGCCTTCTCATACACTAGTGTAGTCTTGTATATCAGCAGTGGGGGAGAAGAACAGATGCCAGAGGAGGTGGAGAAATAGAAAGGACAAGCTGCTGCTACCCCTGACAAGAATCACCTTAAGGAGATCATGGGTAAGGGACAGCAAAAACAACTTTTGCTGGAAGAAAAACGGTGACTTTTTCTTTCAGTTTGAGGAAAACCTCGCTAGCTGTTAAAAAACAAGCTATGCGTTTTAAAAATGGGAATTACTTCAACAATGATTCCCTGTCTGATTATAAGTACAAACATTGAGCTGCCTCCCATCTCTGTCTCTCTTCTTTCCTTAACCTTCCTCCCATCCCAAGAGAAAAAAAAAAAAAAAACCAAAAAAGAAATATATTTTCAGCTGTGGACACATGTGTCTCTAGCTGCTTGGTGAGAATTAGTAATTGAGATATTCATCTGGTCATAGCGAGCAAACTGGCAAATCCCCATGCACCTTTGCCATGCGATGGCAGAGCTGGCTGAGCACGCAGCAGAAGGTGGGCAGCCCCAGTTGTCCCCAGATCCCTGGGACTCCAGCATTCCTGGGCACAAGAACAAGGAAGCTGGTGTATACAGGGGGAAAATAGGAAGCTATTTACTTTAAAGGATTTCATGCTTTCCTCTAGAAAACTGCCTAAAATGCTTATCTACTTCTGAGATAAAATCTCAAGTTACTGCCATGGTAGCAATGTTTTTGGTTGCTTAAACTAGCTTACTGAGGACAACTGGCTTTAGTTCCTTGATGTATGTCTAAACTTTAGTGAAAGTGAGTCATATCTAGCTTGGTTTTTTTTTTCTTTTGGTGGCAAACCTGATATTTACTTCCTTGCACCCTGCTGTGCTGGTCGCACCCAGTTGCAATCCAATCCCTGGAGGTGCTGAGTGGTTCTCTCAGCACCTACACATCAGCATAGCCTCTGCGCTCACTCCTGCACCATACTTGACTGGGTAGGGCCTCTGGTGTTGAAGTACAAGAGTAACACCATCATGTCACAGAACTGTTTACATATTGACATACAGTCCTGATTCCGAGCATGTTTCAGAATGATGTAGATTATCTGTGCACCTTTAGAAGCAAGAAATGGCTTGGACCAGAGAAATATTTACAATGAATTTAATAGAATACATATCATAAGCATTGTGATTTTTTTTTCTTTCTAACAGATTCAGTTGTACCAAATTTTATATTAGGTTAGGGAATGTCACACTTCAACAATTCTCTGTGTGTGTATTAGATTTGAAATGTTTATTTTGGTATACGATCCAGAGATTTCACTCTCTGCATCCTTCTCACACTGTGTTGCAGCTAAACAATGAAACTCGTTCTTTTAAAGTCACAATCTCCTGAGTGTTATTTGCTACATAGATTTGTAATAGAGGGACATCAGTCTCCTAATCAGTCACTTTCCTTTTTTTTCTCCCAAAGGCACCGAGTGGGGTATTTTTCAATGAGGGCTACACTTGCAAAAAACACTTTCGCCAGAAAATGCCTGTCTGTTAAAACAAGGGGGGTTTTCTATGAATAAGCAGCATTTGGCGGCAATGTTTACCAAGTCCAAGACTCATTTTTTTGCGGAAAGACTATGTAATAGCAAAGACATATGGCTTTATTACTGTAAATTAAACTGCCATTTGGGTGAGTTATTACAAATATGCAATCCAAAGGTAAAAGCTCGTCTGGATGATTATGTATGTATTTATGCATCACACTTTCAGTTCTCATTTTTGGCAGCTAAAAGCTGGACGGTTAATCTGGATACTTCCCACCCTGGCACTGGGATGTGTTCCCCGCTTGTGGCAATAGCACATATGGAATTTCATGAGTCTGCTCTGTCTCTTAACTAATGCACTTCACCTTTTACCTCCAAGAGCTGAGGATCTTGATTTTAAATCCAGGGTTTACAGGTTCAGACCTAGCAGGCAACCTAGCCAGAGGTGTTCTCATATGGGCCCATGACCAGTAACAGAAAAGCCAAGTAAAGAATCACGAGTTTATCCTTCTTTGCTGTAATTCTTCTTACATCTTTACTGGATATCAGTATCTCTTTCCGGTTTTTGTGATAACTGGTGAATCAAAATTATTCACAAAGAGAAATGTGCTATTTCCCAGGGACAGTGGTGTATTTAATTGTACTTTTATGGTAGATGAGGTTTTGGTGTGTCATCTTTGAAAATATGGGCAAATGGATTGTTTCTTTGATCCAATAAAAACAGACACAGAAAGAAAAAGATGCAAAATTCAGGGTGTTGCAAGTTCACTCTCAGACCTAAGCTGTGGTCTCTCTATTTTACTATTGCCAAGAATGCACGCCAAGTCATTGAGGTTGACCATGTTTTATTACCTCTGTTTTTGCTATTCTACCTTATTCCTGAGACAAGTGGGAAAATTGTGTCTGAAAACTGTCTTTAAACCCTGGACTTCTAGATTGTACATCTTTAATGAATACTGGACGTGTTCCACTACTGTGAGCTGCTGTCTGGGCCTCAGCTTATTAGATACTGGTTTGAAATCCATAATTATAACCAGGTTTGTGATGGTCACATGCCTCTGTATACAGAAATTTCTGTCATCCTGCTAGAGCTGCTATTTCAGAGGAAATCAACTAATACAAAACTAGCATTTGAATATTTTAGCTTTACCTGTTTTGGCCTTCCCTACCCAAGGTGTCAAAAATGGCAATTTCTACATTTCTGGGAAATTAATTTTCAAGGTTGACTTTGGGCCAGTAACCTAAAGTGCTAACATAGTCCATATGTCTGACTTGTAAAGGTTGACTGAAAAGTATGAATGTTCTAGCAAAAGTCCATTTTTCCTGTTCCTTTTGGTAAATTACAGGATTCCATTATACTGGCGATAACCTATGGTTATTCACATCTGAGCACTGATCCCTAGTGAAGCTGGGATGAAGGTAAAATTCTTGGAATTTGTTCTCTAAAGGTGCTGCTTTTCATGCTGAGCAAAAGCTCAGTATCTATAATTTGCTCTCCTGTAGTATTTGTCATCTTTCTGTCCCTCTCTTAAGACTATAATTCCCACCCAGTGTTTTCATTTTAAACTGCCTCCTATTTTAATAAGCATTTTTTGTTTTCTTAAAATAAATGCTGTCATGCAGCTCTTCTACTTCCTTTAATGAGAAAACAGTAATACTCATACGATGGTGGAAAAAATTGAGAGGGAGGGAGAGACAGAGAAAGGAAACAGAATTCATAACCAAAAAGTTCGCACTGATTATTGAAATAGTCAGTGTTCCCTTGGGCTGTGGGGAAGGCGCTTTTACAGTGTCTTGGAATATTTTTCTTCTGCACAATTCTGACTTTTCACCACATATTCATTCTACAGTGGGAAAGAGGAAGAAAAAGGACTCAGAAGTTTTACAGTAAGTTTTTCCATTATCTTTCGTAGTGTCACTTGCTAGTAACAAGTCCGAGGGAATATTAATGTTAAGGTTTTTAAAACTCTGATTCTTGGTACTCCTGTGTAAAATTATTTTAAAAGCATATTATATTAGCACTAATGGTTTCTCCTCCTCTGTGAAAATTTTGTAGCTTAAAATGTCATGGCGTACACTTTTAATGTAGAGTCATTACGGTATTTAGTACTGTGTTACTACTAGTGGGAAATATTTATGCATTTGTAGAAGGCTTCAGTAAGATTTGGGTCCAATTTTCAATGAGGTTTTTAAAGGCAGAAAAGAGGGAAATAAAGATAGTGAAAGATTTCAGTGAATAGCTTCTGTGCAGTCAGGAAGGACTTCATGAAAGTATCGAGCATTTCTCTGAGCTAGAAACTTAAATCATAATCAGACAACTGCAATATTTTAAGAAATTCTGCCTATCAGAGACTGCCTTTTTCTTTTTGAGCTGACTCAGGTTCACATTAAATTTTAGCCGGTCTTCAGACTCCTGTTTATTTCACTGGACTTCGGGTTTCCTGAAGACAAGTCACTGGCAAAAATTCTTTCAGATTTCAGAGCACCTAAAGGGGTGATGCTGCTGTGGCAGTGGCTGTGGAGGTGAGCTGTGGACAATTAGTGGGGCAGAATCAGGCCCAGAGGTAGAGAGGGGAAGGACGCAGCAGCTCTCTCCTCCACAACAAAGTATTGGGTACTGTTTAAAAAATCAACTGTATTTCTCTAACAGACTGCCATAAAAAACATTGTTCAATATTAAGGTGTAAGGAGCAGTAAATTACTGAGCTCCCTTTACCAAAAAATAAAAAATACAAAGGCTTCCCCCTATGACTGCCAAATGACTACCTGAATTTGCAATTGTAGCATATTTCTTCTTTAAAACTTCTCCCCATCTTCCAAATACAAGCAATAACTACATATGGACATGTTTAGCAAATCAGAAAGAAAAGACTGATTGCAGGGAAATGTTTTGTTTCCAATTATTTTCTCCGTAAAAGCTAGAATTCCAGATAAACAGAGTAACAAAATCCCACTGGTTTATCTGTAAGTATACACTGATGTAGAAATGCTACTAAAATTGCTTATTTGAAAATCACCTAGCAGAGAAAACTGAACATAAAAATTATTTCACATTGATCTGTTTTAGGGTTATATTTAAGCATTTTGGGGTGGAGTGCTATTGTAAGCAAATATTTAGTGCTGCTTCCATTTTATCCTGATTTCTTTTAGTTTCTTTCTTATTAAATGAACCTGAATTTTCATATTGACAATATTCAAGACTTATTTCTCATGTCTAGTATATATGTATAGGTACTTGCTAAATCAGCTCCTGGCACACCAGCTAGTTTTAACAGGGGAGGCTAAGAGATATACCATTACTTACTATTTCTAATGTGTTTCTTAATATGAAACTTGTCATTTTCAGCTGCGATGCTGACTCAGCAGAATTTCCAGAATTACTAAAACAACTTTCCTCTCAGAGTAGCAAGGGACTCATGATTCACTGGTAGAGAACAGCAAAACAGAAAGAGGCCTTTTTCCATTTTTTAATATTAAAAAATAAACTAGAAAGAGTTCATAAAACAGTCCTGGGGAACTTCTGAGACGCAAAAAAGTGGCAGTAGATCTCATATTTCACAGACAGATTGAACACAACCATATTTAATTTAGGTTGCATCTTAAACATATAGCTTGCATTATTTTACACATGCTGCAAAACAAGATTTAGAGGGATCACTTTTTATTTGCTTATATCTACTTCACATATGTCAGAATCAATCACTTTTTCAGACAGATGTTTTCTTACTCATATGGCGCAGTAAAGTCACATTTTGTACATGTAAACTTTCTTTCTGCTCACAGCGTTTAACGACTGCTCTTTCCCATCTCCAAGTTTTTGGGAACATTCAAGTGCTAAGTACAGGATTCAGAGATTTAGAGGGGGCTGTTTTGGAAAATACTAGAACACCATTTAATTTAAAAGAGGACCTTTTTATTTAATATATTTTTTCAGGGTTTTTCCTTCCTTTTCTGAAAATGAAGTATCTTCTTTTCCATCATGACCAACAATACTTTGATTAATAGCAGAGGAATGTATGTTACTCCTCAGCTAATAAATCAGCACAAGAGTTTTGCTAAGTTATATCTTGAATGGATATCAGCACATATGCGCACAGATTGTATGTATAAAAGCTCCAAATTTGTAAGCTGTCATAAGAAAGGACTTTGTGTTTCCTACTATCATGATTCTCAGCTAAGAGTAACCAACCTATTGTGGGCACTTCAAACCCTTTTTGAACCAAGGAGAAAACTGTAAAGGCAACCTCTCTCTTAAAAGGAACAAAATCTTGTGGAACAGCATCTCCACCAGCAACTTTTTGCTAGACAGACACAAACTCATATTCTAAGCCAGGGAAAGATCATCAAACACTGTCTTTGTTCATGCTTTGAGATATCACCAGCATCTCTCACAAATGATTCCCTAACTGCACTAATGGATTCACTTCTCCTTACTCTGTGTCCATTTTAATGTTATTGAAGCTCTCTGAGGTCTGTGACACGGCACACTGAGGACACACGCTGTCCTTGAGCTAGGGTCAGAGTGAGGAGCTCAGACTTCCTGGCATCAGCCATTCCTCTCAGATCGCTCACAATCACTGCCTGTGAAGTCCCAGGGAGGTGGCTTTTCTCAGGGATGCCCTGTTCAGGATGGTCACAAAACCCCTCAGTGACACGCAACATCAGCAAGACACATACTGCCTTTGTGCTCTCCCAGATCTCTTTCTGCTTGGAGGATGCAGTTGGAGACAGAAGAGGATGATGCTAGACGAAAGAAAACCCAGTGACAAATGACAAGCTTCACAACACCATGTTATTTCCCAATCCTTCTCCCTGACACCTCACATCTTGTTCCTCTGCTTGTACTCCAAATGCTCCTGAGCATCTAAATAGGGCTTACACAAAAGTGAGTACCTTTCCTTCATGACAAATGTGGACTACTAAGTGGACTACTAAGACTCAGAACTGGATTTTTTAAACTTTTGTGGTGGTAGATATGAAAAGGCTTAGATTTCTGGAGACAAAAAAAATGTTGTTCAAGCATCCTTTTTATCTCTGCTATTGCCTCTTACTGCCTCTGTGCTCCCTGTTCTCTAGTGACCCCTGATGAATACCATCCCAATTGAAGGTCTGGAGTCCCATGCCAAAACTGTTTCAAGCAATTTGCCCAAGATACTCTCTGTTTTTTCTTAGCCCACTTTCATCAGGAATTTGCCATGACTTTCCATGGCACCACTCTGCTGGGATATTTCCAGATTTAGTAGCTCAGACCCTCACAATCAGAAAAGACCTTCAGACTTCTATGGACCCCTTCACACCCAGAACAATATGCAGCACAGAATTTGGACTCAGCCATCCCACAGAGACAACATGCTTCAGACTTCTTATCCTCAAAATTGCTTTATAGAATAAAGTCCAACCCCTAACCACTGTTGAAAAAAGAGCAAGTGTAACGTATCTTGAATAATAAGGAGCTTTCAGAGCAAAGGAGGGCACATATATCTTCACTGATGTGCTTTGTAGTGTGTTTCTGCATTCCCGCTCCAGGGCAGTGGACCATCACTGGAGTGTCTTCACTAGGGAAGGATACTTTATGCACTCATATTAACAAACTACTGGAGTCAGGATAACCTGTAGCCCTCATGTTTATGCAGGACAAGTTAAAAATGGTGGAGTAATCAAGCATGGGGTTTGATCTATAATCTGAACAAACATTTCAGACCACCGTCCCTAACTGGGATTTGGCCTCATGTTAATTGACTTAAGGTAAGTAACCGTATTGAGAAACACATGTTGCCAAGGCACAGAAGACAATGGGGTTGAAAGCAGGCAGGGTATAGTAGCTTAAAGAATTATTAACCACTGTCTAATTGCTTTTATTGGCTAGACACGTGGGGAAGATGGCCATCACACCATACAGTCTCCTCTATGGCTATTTATGTCAGATATAAATTACTTGGTGCTAATGTACCCTACCCATATTGAGGAAAGCAACAGCACAATAGGACAGACATAATTCTGTTCATATTACTGATCTGAATTTGTAATCAGTGCTTCTTTTTTTCTTTTCTGTCACTGACTGGATTGTGTTAATGGCTTCTTCTCACCATCATAGAGTAAGACTTCAATTTTGGTTTTCCCATAAGCATATTTTATGATGTATTTTTTTTATAAATATGCTTTCCTACTTCAATTTGATGTTTTATTTAATGAGCTTATAAGATTTTAGTGGTAGGACAGGGTTTTACTGTGATATGCATAGAAGAAAGTATTCAGAATTGTAGAATTTGAATAAAAATGCATCGCTGCTCCCATTTCTTGCATGATTATCAACTGCATGTTTTGCACACAGAGTTTTATGTTATTCATTTGCACAGTGTTCTTCTCCATCACCTTTCCATTTTGACAGTCAATTGTTTATACACTTACACAACACATTTCTTTATGAACAGAAAGAAAACAGTTAGGTATTTGTTGTTTTCCAAGGATTTTGTATTCATTTTCTAGTAAGTGCCTCTAGTGCACTGGAGTCCCTAATCAATGTAAATATTGTTTAAGATGAGCATTGCAGTGGGCATACCATGGAGCCAGACCACCAGCAGAGCATTAAACAAGGACAGATGTGGATGCCAGGATAAAAATGAATGCATTCCTGAAGTTTAAGTATGTTACTTATATCTGTTTATAGGAAATAGTCATGAAAAGAGGGAAAAAAAAGCTTCCTGGAAAACAAGAATGCCAAATAAAGTCACTACGTTGAGACACTGCAGTTGTACATTTACTACAATAGCTAACTGAAAGTGCATGATATTCTGGTATCTTGAATAATTAAAATCTTATAAAATTATTATAAATATGATGAATGTTTGAATGTTGTTAATGTTGTTAATGACTTCACTAGGGTTTAAGCACATTGGTGGTTATCTGTACAGGAACAAAATGCATGTTTTTGTTTTACACACACAGTTTTCTCTCAGAAGTAATATCTTTTATAAGATTGGAGGATCCAGTTAGTATAACAGACAAATAGACTTACACTGGCTCAAAAGTCATTCCAGGAGAATCAATGCGAGAGATAAACCTAGTTCTAATAATTTATAAAGATCATCTGATTTCTACTTCCTATTTAGCAAATTCACATTGATTAATTCACTAGCTGCCAATTTCCACTAGCAACCATACAGCATGTTTTCTATTGATATTTAAACACCAGTTTGTTCCTTGCTGGCTTTGTAGTCAGGCTGCCTTCTATGCTGCCCTGATTTGGAGGTTATTGGTGACAATTGCAAGGGATTTGGAGATTATTGGTGACATTTGCAAGGGATTTGGAGCCCCCATCACACTGACTATTCATGGAACTTGTACACATGCCTCCTTCCCTGGCAATGGCACAGTCTGATCCATGCAGGGCAAGTAGGGGCAACGGTTCATTTGTGGGTAGGTAGGCAAGATGGGGATCCCTTCTGGGCTAGGTAGGCAAGGTTGGGGATCCCCTCTAGAGGAGGGCAGAGCCAGGGAGGGAAGTCCCCTAAGTAAAGTGGGGCAAGGAGGCATGACAACTGATGGGGTCTTTTGGAAATAAGACTGACATTATTTCTCAGGGATGCCAGGCAGGATTCAACCCTCTCCATTTGGTATGGACAACAGGATCTCACAGGTTCTCGTATGACTGAGGTTATTTTCAGAGTGCTCTGTCCTCAACACCCAGAGCTGGAAGTTTTCAGCCCCTAACTGGCCCTGAGGGCTGAAACATGCTAGGTTGGAGTCTCTCAAAAGCCCTTGCCCCAAAAGCTGTAGCTTTGATCTGTGTAACTGTGAATGCAACAGATTAATTTAAAGTAAGCCACAATGTTTGATAACTGGGCGGATATCAGGTTGTCATTACTGCAGAGTTCTTGGTAGGAGTCGATTTAGCTTCAATATTGATTTCTCAAATAGCGATGGCAGAGAATCTGTTGGAACTAACATACTGGATTACTGTGTAAGACAACAATGATTTAGAACTGAGTTGATTAAACAGTATGATTTGGGATAGGTCAGAAGACTTTATTCATAGTTTTCCATTTTGTATTAAAATCAACTACGATAGTCTTCTAAAATGTGATTAGCATGAACACTATTGTTTGACATGCTGTATTAGATATAATGATTTCCATCCCACATCTACAGGTTTGCTTTTTTACATTCTTGATTGCATAATTGAAAGCAGCAGCTTTATCTTTCTTCTACCTTTGGTGGAAGTCATTCAATAAATAATACCAATTACATTACAGCTTAGAAAGAATCTGATGTAAAAGGCATTGCATTTCACCAGATTTTGCCAGTGCGAGAATACTCTGTACTGAACCAAGTCATTAGGTTTAAGAACGGCATTACTTTTTAGAAAACAACTGGAAGTATGCAGAGTGTGCGTCAATTTTTAAAGCACTGTGTATGCTGCAGAAAAGTCACTTAATTCCTGAGTTATCTTGTATTCTCGATCACCCTGCTGGTGGTTATTTATGTCAAGCATAGGGTTTAATATTAAGAGCAGTCACTGAACTAAAAGGAAAAATATGTTTACTGCTTTCTGAATTTGTCTTGTATTTGCCCCAAAGCCTACTCCTACTAACATGGATTGTTTTGCCAAAATTTAGGGTAAGCAGGACTGAACCCTAAAAATTACTCACTGTTAGAAAAATACACCCCTTTCCTGAAAAACATGTACTTATGATTGACCATATGCATGTGAATATTTCCATGACTACAGAGGATATTGACTGGCCCCTGTGGGGATACTCATGTGTGTAAATGCTTGAAGGATCAAGTTCTAATTTTGCTCAATATCAGAGCTAATTGCTGTAGACACTATTGATAAAAACTGGAGGCTGTCTCATAGTTGTGGTAGCTGAGGATGTTCTATGAATATTTTTCATGAGGTGATTTATTACATATATGCTTTTTTAAAACAGTCCAAATGCAGTCAGTAACTATTTATGCAATTAAATTTAACAACTTTGAAATATGTGTTATGATGCCAGTTTGAAACACATTCCTAATAGCTAGTTTTATATATGATGGACCACCAGGAAGCTGTCACCAGAATAATACTATGCCTTTTTATGCATTCTTTGCATTTCTTTTTGCTTAATAAACTGTTTAGTAATACTGTAGTCAAAACTGAACAATAGAGATTGATGATTTGATGTAAGAATGCTTCAAGGTGAAAATTAAAGATGTATAACATTCCACCTGGTGATATACTATAGAAAGCTCTCAAGCATGTGAAGAGGAGTTTAAGAACTGTTTTAGAAAATCAGCGCATCTGATTTCTACATAGAGAACATGTAAAGGGTTTTGTGCTGTGAAGTCCATCACCAGGCAAGCTTTTTCTTTTCATGGGAAAGGTACTATAGAGACCACAGAAAAGGAAAGAGACACAAAACCAAAACTGTTATTTCAAGGAACTCCTCAGATCTAGAGAGATTTAAAAGTGACCTAAGCATAAAATAATAAATAGTGTGAGGCGAAGATGCATTTTACTTATTTTTTTCTCAGATGTTCTTGCACATGAACATTTCTGGGTTGCAGATACTGCATGAAAGAACAATGTCATTTTTTTCCTTAATGCTCTTGATTTACTAGGCTCATAAAATGTAAGACCAGAAGCTATTCTTAATATGGACTCATTCTAACACTAATGCATGTAAGCTGTTTCTTGTCTTAGTGTTAATGCATGAGAACCTTAGTCAGTCTATTTGTAAAACAGTAGAAATGTTGCCTGTGAAAGAGAAAAATAATTGCGTAAGAGTTTGCAGCATCAGTTGCTAGTTTAACAGCTCTCAGCTTGCATTTGTCGTTTCAGCATGATTCCTTAAAAACACATTCAAGAGGAAGGAACGAGGAACTGAAGAAAGTCCGTTTTGAAAGTCTCCCTGTGCAGGTGGGGGACAGTTCCAGCTCCCGCAGAAGTGCCATTGAAGCTGTTTTCAGCGTCGGACAAAGATGAATTTCTCATCAGTGCCAACAGCTCTGGCTCAGCAGGCATTGGTGGTGTGACTACGGCTCTGCTTGCTTGGTCTATCCCATCTGGGACATGCCAGCCCAGTAGCTGCTGCCTGTGTTCTGCACTAGTCCTGGGCTTCCTTGCCCAGCATTGCCCAAAGATACTCCTCACTGCCCATGGGCACCCTGAAAAATAGCCAAAAAAACTCCTATCTCCTGAATCAACAGCAAAAAGCGACTGAGCTCCACAGGGATGGAAATGGCCCTTACTGTGGCTTCTGGTTTTGCAGCACTTCCAGTAGGCAGCACAGGTCCTCTGGCAGCAGAAGCCAGCTGATACACTAAACTATGCTAAAGTAGTGTTCAGAGAAACTGTAATTACTAACATCCTCTCTCAGTCAAGCCGACATTAACCAGGCCTACTGCTAGGTGTGTGTGTATACATACTCACACTCAATAGATAAATAGATACATGCATATACCACAGGAAAAATATCTCTCTGCAAGGTGATGAGGTCTTACTTTAAATCAAGTACTTGACACTAATAAAAACAATGTATTTGGCCATAAGATCTCGCATACACCCTGGCTACGAGGTAAGTCAGTATTAAGAAGCCTTTGTTTTCTACAATCTGTTGGGCTTTTCTATATCGCAAGTATTCTTTGCATCTTTCCAGACGCTTGTAAACAGGCCATTTAAAATGTAAGCTTATTATATTTTTTACTTGAAATGAATATAATCAAAGGAAATACTGTGGAAATTTGGCAGGAATTGTATGTGTTCATGTTCTGTAGCTTTAAAATGATCCAAAATGCTGACAATTTTACTTAAAGGCTGTCTATCATCACTTCTTCACTTCTTATAAGGGGTTTTACAATGCAGACTCATTTGTCTATTTTTTTTTAATGAAGTACAAGTGCGAAGTAAAATCAAAGGTATCCACATGACTTGAAAGATTATTGGACTGATTAAGGTGTCAAAGTACCTTTTGCAGAGAGGCAAAGGCTCATTAACTATTTAGATGTTTTGAAAAATTTATCTAATGCTCTTACCTAATAGGTTTCCCTATGACTTTTGAAAGATTAACAATCAAATTGGCAGCAAATAACTCACCATCTCTTAATAGAAGACAAATGTTAATTCATAATAAACATATGTGTATAACAAAATACCATTTGATGATCTGATGAAATAATCAAATAGTAATTGGGGGGGGGGAATTTTACTAGGCCATCTTATTGTCTACAGCTATTTGTTGTTATTTGTATTAGTAGAAAAATTAAGTACTGGCACTTAATATAAACTGTGCACAACATGTTGATAGCTACCTTAAAGAATTATATATCTAATATTTGTTTCTGGCAGCATTTGTTAGAATATCGATTTCTGTAGAGGAAACCCAGTGAATGATATTACAGAGACAGAATTAATTTTAAAAACATCTGCCTGAAGATATCTTGTTTTCTGTGTACTTGATTTTGCGCTCACTTAATACTCAATCCTGAAAAATGCTGAACAGCCAATCTCCATTTCAGCAAAGTACTTAAATGCAGATTTCACTTTAATCCTGTCAACTATAGTGAAACCACACGTTTAGCAATCTTGGAGAGAAACTTCAGCAGAGCTATGCTTTAAAAGCGAGAAGCTCAGTATTCACTGCCATTTGCTCAGAGAAGAGTAAGTACCCTGCTTTATAATTAGCAACTGAGTTAATTCCAGTCAAAACGAACTAGAGAACAGTATTTTCCTTCAGTCTTTCTTTGGATGTTTCTTTGTGTTTCCAGTAATGTTTTTAGAACCTATTCCTGCAAATAGTTTTCTACATGAGTCATTCAACTCCTCTGACAAATGCTGTTGAATTCACCAGGGCTAGATTCAAAAGCAAAGTTACTTATCTGGGCAAATGCATGCAAGACAGGGCTGTTAGGCAGCTCCCCATGACAGTAGAGAAGAGAAAAATATGCCTGTGGGACTAGGGCCTGGAGGATTGGGCCCATAGCCAGTGACATTATAATATTTTTTTTTAATAACAAGTAAAACCCACGCATGAGTGAAACCATATGGAAAACTAAGTTAAGGTGAGGAGGTTTTAAATAATGCTTATTTATCATTTTGAAAGAAAAAAAATCTTGTTCCTGCCTATTGCATTTTATACTTTAAATGTAGGGACAGATACTTTGGCCAAAATTCCTCTTCTTGTCAGGGGGGAAATTATCTGCTTAGACTGCTGCAGGATCAGGCCCTGAAACGTCGTTACAAGCTTATTGGCAAAGCTTCCTCACTTCCACCTCTCTCTTATTTTCTGCTTTTCCTATCCCTGCACAGGAAAAGAATGAAAAGTTAAGCTAAAATACATTAACTAATATGAGTTTTTTAATTGGAGAATTCAACTTATCCTTTTTGCTGTTCATCTGAAATTAATTAAGTGTGTAGAATTACAAGGTGGGTGTACCATAGGCAGCAGTCCAGGCTCAAGTTAATCAAAAGAGCACATGTTGGATGCATACAATTTAGTTAAGGTTAATCCAGTGAAGATGATCCCTCGCTGGTCCTAATTACTCTAGGTGATAGATTGTGGAATGAGAAAATAGGAAGGAAGGGAAATTTTGTCCTGCTGGTCTACTAGGATTTTCTAATTAAATTTAGTAGGCTATGCACAGAAGCAAATAGTTTCAATTTAAAGAGAAGACCACACTCCAAGGGTGCTTGTCTGAAATGAAAGGAACTTTGAACTAATGTAGTTAGGTATCAAACCTTAAAGCTGGTTGCTGTGCCTTTACAAGTTTTCACACTGTCAGAGCACTGTGACTCCCTGAGAACTTCAGACATATGGTAAATATTCAGTTAGAATCGTGACGTTACTATTTAGCTTCTGAGAGAAAGGTAATGTCCCATTAAAAAAGGCCTAGTCGGTTACTTCATTGCCTTCACCCAAGCACCAAATAGCAGTCGGACAGAAATAATCTGCTGTATAAATGTATTGGTGTTAGCTAAAGCCTTTTCATTTTATCTTCTTTTATTATGTCAATCCCAAAGAAAATGAAGGTAGTTCTAGGATTCTGATTTCATGTTCTGTGTTCTACCTCATTAAGCTACTTTTTCTCCATGCTTATTCTTTATTTCAGCTTTCAAGGAATCTTATGAAAAGCTTTCATTTTCTCCAGGCATATGCATATAAAAGTTGTCAAATAATTTGCCCTATTTTTCAGGTTGGTGATACATCTCTGCTCAAGTGGAGGTGTCTGTTTCTGATTTATTAACATTTGATCCCCTGGTTTCCTGCCATTGATCAAGACTAATACTCAGCTCAGCTGATGAGTTTTATAAGAAACCTGATATTACAGGAAGAGAGAAAAGTTAGTATCATTTTTAATATTTTTCTATTTCAAGTTTTCCAGGACCACAGCATGCACACAAAACACCTAACAATATTGGGCAGGATGTATTTTTAATTGTGTTTCCCTGGGGTAAAAATTTTTGGAAGTAAAACAAGTATTTATCAACAGAACAGATGTTTGCTTGGTGTCATTCACATCCTGTAAACTGTATATACATTTACACCCTACCGCCAAAACATGGTTTCACCCTACTACTGACCGTCTGTCTGCCATTCAATCTCTAGTTAAGTCACGGTCAGTAAGGTCAACTCTTTGGCAACATCTGTATTTGATCAGTTCACACAAAATAGGGGCCTTCCTAATGCCTGACTACCCTGAAGTATTTTAAGAGGCAGCATATTACAATAGTTGATTCACCACTGCTGCAGACTCTGAAGTTGGAAGATTTTCCTCCTCTGAGGAACTGAAATGTGAAGATTAAAATCCTTTCTAGCAAAATAAATCTCTGAAATGAGCGAGTTTAGCAGTGGCATGGTTTCTAGACTGACAAGAAGCGTTTCTCTCCACGAGTCCACGGTCCCTTGGTGTAGGGATTTGGGTTTGTGATTTTTTATGTTTTAACCCTGTTCTGCACACAGATTAAAGCATGTTTATATTGTTGCAAAGATGAGAAATAAAGTCAGAGGAAAAAACTGTCTGCAATTTTACTTCAAAAAACAACAGAGAGGATTAATGCAACCGATTGTCTCTTGTTGGTGTTTCCACGTTCAGCACAGACAGTACTTTCAGTGAGTCAGTGTACTTTCCTCTGAATGCATGAATGCAAATTCTTCCTTCAAAGAAAGCAAAATATTCATGGTGGAATCCTGGCCTCGCTGAAGGTGATGGAAAATACACTGGCAAAACTGAGAGAGACAGGATTTAATCTGATGTTACCACTGTGCTGTTTCAGTGTTGGGAGCTATCTTGAAGTACAAGGTTAGAGATTTGATTTTAAGCCCAGTCAGCCTGGTGCCACTTTATTGCTCCTGGTTTTAGAGCAAATAAGAATAAAATCTGGCCTCTGGATTGGATCATGGGGTGTGTTCTCTTTTTGGGTTTTTTTTTGTTTTGTTTTTTATAATGTTAGCTTTAAGAACAAAACATTTGGCTCTTGTGAAGCTCAGAAAATCAAAACCAGTGGCCTCCAATGCCCTTATGTTTTGGCATGGCAAGATCTGGAGCTGACTGAGGATGATCATACATTGATAAATAATGCCACCAATGCTCCGATTATACTGCTGGTCTTCTTGGTTATGTTCAACACCAAGGAAAGCCTGAACACTGAAATGCTTTCTTTCTTGTGGGTGCTAGCAAAACTTGGGTAGGGCAGCAAAAGCACAGCACATCCTACCACCAGCCACAAGGTTTAGAAGGGAGCAGTCCTTAAAATGGAACTGAGCAGTTCCATGGCAAGGGGTCACTGGCAGTTTTTGGGACTCACCTAACGAGAGGATGGCTTTTTTAAAACTAATTTTTTTTTTTAAAGGGGGTTTGTTTTGCAAAAGATGATATTGAGGAATTAATGGTTTTGTTTGCCTTTTTCAAAAATAACCCCTTTTTATTTACTTTCTGTCATGCTGAATATTCAATGGAAACATCTGAATGTAAGATATAACAAGGAACACTTAACTAGGTTGAATGAAAGGGACTGGGAACACATGGTATAAAATCTGAAAGCACCTTGAAGCAGTGAAATCAACGCATTATCTGTGTCTGGTTGGTGTGTGAGTTTAGTTCTCTCAAAAGGCCTGGAAGCCTCGGAGGAAGCTCCCCTTGGGTGTACATGTTTGTTCTGGGGACTGTCCACAAACAGCAAATTCAAAACCAAAGTAAACATTGGAGATGGTGGAATGGCTGATGTGATCTCCTGGCACACAGTATATATAGCAGAAGATATAGTTAAGGTCTTATCTCTTTCTTTAGTACTACTCCTTTAACACTGATGGAACTTCCTAATACCTATTATGGTGTGTTAGATACACCTTACTTATCCCTACCCTATTGTTCTGCCCTGTCAAGCTGCCTTAATAGTTCTGGTTTAATTATACAATATTACATCTGATCTGAATTTCTTCATTAGGAGTAACTGGGAAATCACCCAACCATGTTCATGAGTTTCAGTAGCACAACGTTTTGATCCTTTGAATGATGATGAAGAAGTAGCCTGAGATCTTCTGATCAGTCAGAAAAAAACAAAGGCTTACAAATATTTCAGGATTGTCTTGTCAGAATAAAGGAAATACAGTTTCCTTGACTTAGATGATGATGGACTGTTACTGAAATATAAATATTATATTAGATCAAAACTGTAATGAAAACTGTGGAGAAAGCCCAATGACAAATTAACAGCAGTAAAGGCAAGTGCCATCAGAGCCAACGGCAATTTAGAGTTCTACTTCACTAATAGCTGCATCCAGTCCTGGTCAGATTCAAGATGGTTGTTGTCTCTGCAACTGATTGCTGCACCAGGCTCCAGGCCTCAGGGGATGTCACCTCAGAGTTGGGAATGTGTGGAAACCAGATGACTCATCACACAAGATTTCCTTTATAAAATACCCCAAAATCAGTAGTCTAAGAAAATAAGGCAATTTTCAGTGTATAAGATTTATTGAAGTATCAGCAGATTGTCTTCTCAGGTCTCTTTCTTCACGTACTTTCAAATGGGTCTGATTGATTGGCTGGTTAAAAGCTGACTCTAAAACTGAGATGCTAAAGAGATACTAACGGAGGCTGGGAAATGGACAAACTGACACTTTCTGTCACATAGAGGATATTTCCCACGTTTTCGTGAATGTTTTCAATAAAACACAGAGGGAAAGGGTGCTGGACAATTTTAATAACAAAGAAAGAAGTTACAGATAGTACTACAGCCCTATTTTCAGAGTCCTTATTCCCGTACATCTGAAGGAGCTGGAAGCATCAATGAAAACAGAGGTAATAAATGTGGAAGTAGAGTGATTAAACATACAGTACTGGAAAATAACGGTGACATTCATGGGAAAATGTAACCCAGTACACCCAGGGAAACGTAATTTGAAACACAGACATTCAAAGGGAGGGAGAATCCTAGAAAGCAGCAGTGCTGAGGGAGACCTCAGGGTCAAATTAGACATGAATTTGCAATATGATCTAACAGCATGACCAGCCAGTGCAGTTGTGCTGTACAGAGAGTGGCATAACTGGGAACTGAACGTCGGCCTCCTTCCCGATGTGGCTCTGACTGCACCAGGAGCTGGATCTCAGGTCACTGCGAAGGAACTCAAAACGGGGGAAAGCTAATGAAAGAGGAGAGGGTGGGCTGACACAGAGTGTCTACAGACAGAAATGTAACAAAAACACCCTCTCAGCACTTTCCTAAGGCTTTAGGGCTGAGTACGTACCTTTGCACTGGATCTAAAACAGTTGAGGGTGACTACAGTTTACCTTGTCCCTGTACTCAGAACCACCTTGATGCGAGCTGCCAGGTGTCTCACTGCCTAGGACATAGAAACTTAACAGACCTGGGACTTGGTCCCATCATCTGGTCACTCACATTGGCTGGGAGCCCACCGACACCCATTCTACAGGAGGGCTTGTCAGGGACTTGCAGAAGCTGGCGCCAAGAAAGCAAAGGTACAAGTCACAGCTTGGTGGTGTTTGCAAGCTGGTGGGAGGAGGTGCTCTCCTTCCAGACGATGCCCTCCTGGTCTGAGCAATCACCAGGAGGATGTAGGGATATGCTGCTTAGCCAGAGGAAGATGAGATCTCCTACCACACAGGACTGCCAGGCTGGGCTGAGGTTATGGGTCATCCTGCACACCCTTTCTGCACTGCCATTGCTCCACAGAGGCAGCAGGAGCTGAGCACAGTGAGGCACTGTATAAGCAGAGAGTCTGAGGCTGAGTCCGGGCAGCTCAGGACTGGTCCCCGTGTCACAACTGAAACGCATTTTGCACTGATATCTGATTAAACATCATGATCATGAGGAGCAGAAAATAAAATTCAAGACTGCCCCCTTCTAGACTCCCCCAGTAATTTTTCTATGAACAAATGGGGAAAAAAATAAGTTTAAATTCTTGAGTGAGTATTCAAATCTGTACCTCTCTGGACCACTGCATCTAAAATGGCTTATCAGTTTGCAGCTGTTGATAAAAATTTGGAGCCATATTCTCTGGTCTGGTTGAGTGACCCTGGCGAAAGGCAGGTTGTGCTGGTTTTGGTTGGGGTACAGTTCTGCACAGTAGCAAGGAGGCTGGGGATTCACAAGGAGCTGGGAGGGGACACAACCAGGACAGCTGACTCCAACCGACCAAAGGGATATTTCACCCCATATAGCATCATGCTCAGCACATAAAGCTGGGAGAAGAAGAAGGAAGGGGAGATGTTTGGAGTGTTGAGATTTTGTTTTCCCAAGTAACCATTATGTGTGATGGAGCCCTGCTTTCCTGGAGATGGCTGGACACCTGCCTGCCAATGGGAAGTCAGTTTACTTTGCTTGTGTGCATGGCTTTTGCATTACTTACTAAAAAGTCTTTACCTCAGCCCATGAGTTTTCTCACTTTTATCCTTCTGTTTCTCTTCCCCATCCCACTGGGGAGAAGTGAGTGGCTGCATGGGACACAGGTGCACCAGGAAGGTGAGCATGGAGAACTACCGCTTTCGGACCTTCCTTACCCTGTGTGTCTCCAGTCACCACTTGGCTCTCCTAGAAGAACTTAGAGAAGCCCTCTGACTGCTGTTGCTCTTCCTAGATAGCTCCAGCAGCAGCAATGTAATTCCTTGTCACATCACCTTCCTGCGGACAGGCTGCCTCAGCCAGGAAGAGGGAGAGCACACGCTCCCTGGGAGCCATAAAGTTGGCTCAAAAGCTCGGTGGAGCAGCAGGGCCCTGGCATTAGGGTCAGGTCATGGTTCTTAGCATCCTGCATGGGGAAAAAAGCAGTTCTTAAACACATGTGTGTTTTTTGTGCCACCGGAAGTTTTAAAATGTCTGTTTTTCAAAATCATTCTGTCAAAGAACTTAAAATAGGATGAAGCTGCTTGGCTTTTTTGATCTGGTTTTGCTTCTTGCTTTCTGGTGTCTTTATCTCTGGCCATAGCAGACATTTGGCTATTATGCAGAAAAAAATTTGGAATTCAACTGGGAATGCTAGTTGCTAACTAAAGCCCAAGTATGAAATTGCAAATGACAGTTTATAGGGTCAAAAATCCTATTCTTCAATATGACTAAAGTGGTCTGAAATGTAAGTTTAGACATGTACAGTATAAAATTCTAATACTGTCTATCAAAAATTTTCCATACAGATGAGTGGATGATGTTTGCATAAACAATATCCATCAGAAACCACTGAAGTTAATATAATTCCAAAGTAGTCTACATATTTCAGGTCACTGAGGTCTGGTGAGAGGAATTATTGTGGATTGACTTTCATTTTATTGCTGTTACTAAGAAAAAGGTTAACAGTTCAAAGCCAAGCTGCAGCATGGAAGGATTTTTTATGTGCAGCCAAGTTATTAAGATGGGGAAGTAATATTTTGTCCAGTAGATGGCCAATTATCTGTTTGAGCAAACTCGAAAAGAAGTTGAAAACATCTTTGCCTTGCCTTCCCTCCCCTTCCCTTCCCAAATAGTATGTTGTGCCAGGTCCTCCCTCCAGCAAGCTGCATTCACATACAACATTGGGTGTGACCAACAACATAATCTGGCAAAAGCTCTGTAAATTACAGCTATTTCTCCACTTACTCCATCTTTCCCCAAGCTTAAGAAGTTAATTAAGTGATTGTGCATCAAATTCAATGTTTTCAATGCTGTTTTTTCCAGTGGCGAATGATTTTTATCTAGAGAATATAATAGCTGGTAGATGGGAGATGAATGGCCAGCTATTATCTGTTTCTACACAAGTGGTGTATCCTATGATTGTCTGACAAATTTAATTAGGATAATTCACCAGAAGAATAATTAAAAACCCAAAAGAGTTTGCACTAGGTCCACCAGTTTTAATCTCTACCTTAGAGATCACATTTCACTCTGTCAAGCAACAGTATTTAACTAAATTAAATGAAATCCCACTCTATTACTGTTGAACTGAAGAAACCTTAGCCTAGTTTATTTTTCTGCTGTGCAGGCAAAGAGTCCTAACTTGGTTGTGCAATGCCTGTTCTGGAAAGCAGTGTTCAAAAACTGTCCAAGTAACATTTTGCTCTGAGTCTGAGCAGCTGAAGGACAGCAGAGAAGCAGGAAGAAACAGGAGGATTCCAGACACCTTGTCCTTCCCAAGGGTTGTACAAACACAACAAGCTCATTGCTCCCCAGAAATGATGCAAAGACATAAATGTGCACTGCTGTGAGAAATGGTCTTATTGGTAGTTCTTATGCTTTTTCTTTCACTTAAGACCTATATCTGCAGATTATGTGGTCCTTTTGGCTCAATCTCTTGTACACACAGGTTTGCAACAATGGGCCTTGCCCCACTGTGTCACGGGCAGTTTGGGTTGGCACAAGGTAGTCTGCCTCTTTTAGAGGCCCTGCAGTTTAGGGCTGGCTTGAATTAGTGATCTGTGTTCTGGGGTTTGGGGGTCTCTGAGCAAAGGGTGTCCTGTTATCCAAGGAGGCACATCACTGGATGAGATCCAAAACCCACCCTCCACCTAAGCAGAATCCCATAGGGTTTCCAGAGGCTGATGTGAGTAATGGGGCAGCTTGTTCCTCCTACAGAAGATCCACAGGAGGAAGGCGCTTTCATAAGGTAAAAATTCAGTAAGTGCATACTGAGTTTCTGAATCTAGTTAATTTTAGCTACTATCCTAACTGCTGAGTCTCCTGCTAATTCCCATTGTATTCCCAATGCCATCTTCTGCACCGTTTGAACCTCTCTGCCTGTGTCTCTTTGACATTAATGAGATGCTGCACAAGGGGAAGGGTCATGCTTCACAGAGCAGTCACAAGCCAAGGTGTGAGGAGGATCCTGAGGAGGAGGCTGTCACTGTGGAGGCCACATGGTGGACTGAATGTGATGTATCATCATACACCAAATGAGTGGCGGAACAAATTTAACTTCTTTCTAATGCCAGATAGAAGGATAATATTAATTAAAGACAGCATCTTTCTATTTTTTTTCACCCTTCATTAAATGGGAATAAGATATCCACTGTGTCATTGGTGATATAAAGGTTATTTCCCTAAGCCTCATTTAGAAAGTTTTGGAGATGCTGGAGTTGGTTTACTTCAGCTTTGTGTTTGCAAGCTAGAGTACCTTTTCTTCGTTCTGGTATCATCCTGGACACAAACCGTACTTCAAGAAAAAGAACCATTAAGTTTTTTAGAATAAAGCTCTCATGAGCTTTGAGCTGTTGCCAAGACTTTTCAAGGCCCAAACTACCAAATCAGGGTTTTCAATATATTTCCTTAAGATACATATTTTTATCTTGATATACAGATGCTATTAAGTCACTCCTGCAATAAACACCCTGTTACCCTCAAAGTACAACCTATGTAGACCACCATGGGAGTGTGGCTACCTCACCATCTCCACATCCAGCTCCCTCCAGCCCCCTCATTGCAAGGGGTGAGAACAGTTCCCCCATCTCCAGTCTTGCTTTGGGCCCCTGGGCAGCTCTAGAGAGGAGTGTAGCTGCAGGCACAGGTTCAATGACTTTTCTCCACCATAGGACGCAGCCTCAACTTCAAGCCCTTTACAAAGAGGAGCCTGTATTTTTATTTATAGTATATTGTGGGAAATAATGTCTGAAGTAAAGGACTTTGTGAGAAACACATGGTCAGACAGGATCAGGAGCGCAATCCAGCCAAAAGCTGTGTGGTAGGGCCAAGGGTCATGGTTTGAAGGTGGAATCTCATTAGCTCACTGGGGGATAAGATACTTGCATATTTTTAAAGTTCTGTCTCCAAATGCTTTACAGGAACCTCTGAACCCTTTCCATACTCTGAGACATTTTACAGCCAAGAGGAATTTGTAGCCTTCCTTCCTACCACCCGTAAACAAAAGGGGAGTTTGCCATGGTCTGTTAGAGCCCTGGTGGGGTGACTGCTCTCTAATGTGGACTACAGCATAAGATAACCACTTGCCAAAAGAAACTGTATGAGGGCAGAGCCTGTCTCCACATCTGACTTGGGAATGTAAGGACAATTTGTTTTTCACATTTTCTGGTTTTGCTTTTGAACCTGTATTTGTTACTCAGTATTTTGTAGTCACATCATTTTAACTTGAGCATGGAACTGACTCCTTTTCCAAAATACCAGTGCCAGTATTAGTTGGTAGCTGATGAGATTATTTGGGGTATTGTTGCAGGATCAATTGCCAGATTTTATCAAACATTATAAAAAATTAAGTCAAGGGCAATTATGCTGCTTCAGTTGTTCTGTCTTCTTAGCAGCCTTCGCTTTTCACAGTGAAGGTCCTCTTTCCTGTGAAAATCCTTCATTTTAGTTGTTTAAAATATTTCACTTATGTTTTTTCCCTGTACATTCGTTCGGGAAACATTGCAGTTCTTAATAGTCTGGTTTTTTCTGTCTCTGGAGGTTTCTTTTGAAAATCAGGAGGAAAATAATCTCCTGCCTTCCTGGTATATTCTGAAAGTATTGACTTTTCAGAGATTACTTAGGATATGCTTTCTATTAGTAGGATCAGGAGAGGCAGCTTCCTAATGATTAGAATTTGTGTGTTTATCTGAAGTATTGTTCTCACTAAAATCTCTCTAATAGCATGTTAAATTATAAAAACATTAATTAGATCATTAGATAAATGGACATTAATCCTCCAGCTATGCATAATGCACCCTTTGATGTACCCTGCTTAGGAACTTTAGGTCTGTCCAGCATTTCCTTTTCCCCAAGTATATTATTTTTTCAATAATTCATGCACATATTTTGCTGTGTTTCTTCGGTGTTACTGTAGGAGAATAAGGTTCTAGTTGAGTGGAAGTTCCTAAAAGAGCTGGTTTCCAGGGCATGAAACCCTTTCATTTAAAGGGGCAAAGGTCAACTCAACAAGAGGTTGAGTCATGCCAAAAGCAGGACAAGTGTGTCCCCTGGGAGAGAGCAAGCGAGAGTGAGCAGGAGAACATCGCAGAGAGGAATTCCCCTCCTGGGGAAGGTGTTTTGGTCTACAGCTGGCTGTGGGTACTGATGGATCACCAGACCCTCCTGGATTTTCTTAACCAGTGCTGATCTTGGGCAAGTGTGGAAGAAGTCGTTAAATCATTTTACAACTATAAAGCAGTTCATATCCAGCTTCTGGACTTTCTAGTGCATGTTCTCTAATTAAAACCAGAGAAATTTGTAATGTTAATTACAACAATGTACCATTATGGTATTTTTTCAGATGTCTCCAAACAATAACAATATCAGAGGTCACACACAGATTCCAGCGTATGTATTTTGCAGTCATTCATATTTTTTGTTAGCTTGTCATATTAAAGGAAGCACATGTGCACTGCTTAGCCCAGAATTATTAAATGATCTGGAGAGAAAGAGGAAGAGTGAAATTAATGAGATATGTTTTTATGAAAACTTTTGAGGGGTTTCTGTTTGTTCATCTGGTGCTACTTTGCCTTCAACCTGTCAGCATCACCTGAAAGAAAGTGCATAAGCATGCATGCATGTATGTGTCTGTATGTATAGATGTGATCAGGAGGAAAGGAACAAGAAGATGACTGCTTCATCAGGCTGCATCCTCCAAAGTAAATGCACTAAAAAAAGAAAAATCATTCCAGACATTTCACCCACTTTTTTCCTAATGAATACAGCAACATAAGTGTATTACAAATTAAGAAGCAGAAAACTATGTAGTGCTATGTATTATTTTTATTACCTTTATACTGCATTTGCACTTAATATGGGATAATTTACCTGATTATGCAAAGGTGAACAATAAAAAACCTCCACACAGTGTAGGCTGTGGCAATATGATTTTTAGGAAGGTGTTACAAATGTTTGAAGAAGTGCTGCAAGGAGGCTGCAAATGTGATCGATGGTTTTGGGTGCAAGACATGTATTCACAGATAATGTGAGTAGCTGATTACACATTTTCATTTCCTACTGAGTGTGGGCTGCTTCTGTGGGACGTACTCCCTTTGACTGTTTGAGATGTTTCTTTTTAGGAAAGAACTCTACGATAGCCCTGAAAAATGGATCAGAGCCTGGTTATAGGAAAATGCTGATAGATAGTCTTAGACCATGACCTTAAGGCTTTACAGTACCTTGAGAGGTTTTATACCACAGTCAAGTGTTTGGAGGTTTAATTTTTGTCTATCACCCAAAAGTGTGAATGCTTATTCTGCAGTTTATGTCACCAGATCTATACTGCTTCAGTCTGGATATTGGTCCTAAAATGCCATAGGAACAGCCTTTCTCATGAGATCTTTTTTGTCATATCCCATTCTGCTTGAAGTTTTTTCATCTCTTAATCAGCCATTAACTAGTCAGTCAGATGTTATTGAAAGAAAAACCTCTCCTCTATTAGTCCAGACACCAACAATAAGGCCTGGTAACATTCATCAGACTTCTAGATGTAACTTGCCAGTGTGTTCCTGTTGTGTAATGCATTCGCACATTCCCAGCAGATTCTAATTTACTTTAGCAATGCCCAGACTAATTCACACACAGTACATTGTAATGCAAATGGAATGGTTAAAATAGATCACACGTCTCTCTTCCATCTCAATTTCAGTCTAATGTATCATTGCAGCTTATTCTGTAAACTGTTGAAGCCATCTTCATTCAACTGTAAACTAAAAAGACTAGATGTCTATCAGACGAAACCAAAACAGTTCTTGATTAATCACAACCTCTTGACCTAATGAGTGATAGCTGTGTTAAAAATGTTGTCATTATCTAAATGGAGTACCCAAATGTCCTGCGGATCCTGAGCAAATTGACTCTCTTTTATTTATAAACAACAGTGGAAGATGAACTTCTGGGTTTATACTGGAAAAGGGACATCAGTCATTTTTATCCAACATACCTGCTTTTAGTGATATTACCCACACACGTGGGTTTTAGAAAATCTTAACAGCTGAAGTGGTTTATATGCTTTTAAGACTAATTTTGAGGTTTATGTGTACATTCATCACACTGGTGCTGGGTGCTCAATATCTACCTAAAATGCATAGTACTAGTAGTACATGTTAAAGTTCCTTCTTAGGCTTTCTGTTAGATGCTAAGCATCATTAGCACTAGAAATGGAATTCTGCCTTTCCAGAGTTTGTATAAATGTCATTTGCTGTGCCAAGGACATTTTTCCAGCATATAAAATGCTCATCTCTTTGTGTGCATGACAAAGTGATGAAAAGCCAGTTTTATAGCTACTTATTGCCAGTTTTTTGATTAATAATCTGGTCACATGTGAGTAAAGATGCTGCTATAGAAAGAAAAATCAAATTATGTACAGATTTTTTTTTGCCTGTTGCTTTTAAAATACTGGCTGTTTCTTTCTACATGTTGTTCCAATGAAGGTTTGAGAGAGAAGAGGCCTGGATAGCACATGCCCTTAATGATTTACAATTCTTCTTTTCCAACAGATGCCTTTTTGTTATGAGATTACTTTAAATTCCTAGCAGGTATAGCAGCTTTTACTTCTATTAAAAAAAGTTATAAAATCTGCATAACTACATCTTGTACTGAGAATAAATAAAAAGGTCAGTCACAAGTTCCTGTTTTGGGAAATAATTGCAATTTAATGTAACTAAAAACTTGGGTTCAGCTCTTTTTGGGAAGATGCTCTGAAGTGAGCTACAGCATCCTCCATTCCACCAACACAAGTGTGCAGCTCAGTCAGCAGGAGTATCAGGATCTGAAGCCTCTCTCTCACCTGCAATGGAGTTAGAGATTAACACCTCACCAGGATCCCATCCACAGGCTGCAGAAGGCTTTCTTATATCTCCCTGGTATTTTGCTTTTTATATGCCCAAGGATTGCATTAGCTTTTTTGCCATGGCTTGGCCCGGGACTGCCTGTTGAGGCAATTATCCACAATGACTCCATAATCCTCCTTTGAGCTATTGCTTTGCAGGGTAAATTCTCTCATCCTCTAAGAAGAGACTGTATTCCTCAGTCTCCCATTTAATACCTGGCATTTAGATCTATGAAAGCACACCCTCTCAGATCATGACCATTTAAGCAAATTATCCATGTCATCCTGCAACAGTAATTTTTTGTCTCACAGATCTCTAAATCCTGTGCAGATTTTACCAGCAAGGACTCTACAACACTGTTCAGACCTTTCATATAAATATCAAATAATGCTGAACCAAAATCTGGTCCCACTGGAATCTCACTGGGAACATTGCCTGATATTTCCTTATTATCAGCCACACTTCAGACATATATTCAATCCTGTTTTTTATTAATGTAACCTGTGCTTTCTAATCCCAATGTCACGTGACACTAAATCATATGCCTTGGAGATGGAGAAGTCAAAGTATATTACAACAATGCAGTTGTCTTTTGTGAGTAGCAGTAATTTTATGAAGAAAGGAAAAAATAATAGCTTCATTTGATGGGGTCCAATCTCCATGAGACCATAATAAATAATGTTAATCTTATTTTTGTCTTTAATTCTTTATTGAACTATAGTGGACCATTCCACTCTTTCATTAATGATAACTTACCTAAAATTCCTCAAGCCTGAAAGTGTCATTCTGTAGTTCTTTTAATATTGGCTATTTCAAGTCTTCTGGACTCCTGAAATACTTGCCACATCCAAGATATTTAGGTGGTTATAAGGAATTTAGTTAGTGCTTCCTGGCTAGTGGTGTACCAGAAAGTTCAACTAAATGATCTGAAAGTCCCTTCCGACCATAATTTCTATGAAATCTTTGAAGCTGACTTTGGCAGTATTACAAAGGAAATCTGTAAAGAATGATAAACCATTCTTGACCAGGACTTTTCACTGCGGTTGTGCCTGCAGCATGAGGAAGTAAAACTTTTCACCTTACGAGTTTTATCTTCACGATAGATATTTCTTGTGTCCAAATCTATTCTTTATAACCTTCTGCAGCACCACTAGAATTACAAGGCAAGAGTGGATTTTATGTGGTTTGTATACTAACCTTCACAGACAAAATTGAGTTTCATAGAAAATGAGTTTCCTCATTTATGGTTTATGCTATCAGCATAATATGGACAACTGCTCAAATTCTAATGGTGCTATTTTTTATTACAGTATTGTACCCCTATGTTTACCATTGCAACATACTAATTAGCAACAAAAAAGAGAGAGTCAACTGCTTGTTCATAAATGGAATTAATTGCTCTTTCTTTTTTGTTATTTATGTCACAATATATAGACTACATCATATATAGGTAATATAATGTATGTCTTATGATATAGATGCAAGTATATAAAATATATATGTATATATAATACATATATAACACATAACATTAGATCTATTAGCTCCTCTAAGGATGTTACTGTCCATAACGTGTCAGAAGCTTCCTGACCAAGCTTTGACCAGGCAGGTCAAGTAAGGGCAGAAGCTTTTACATGGACTTTACAAGACTACTGAGTTCTCTGCAGAACTGTTCAGCTATTGATGTACATACTGATATGAATTCAGTAGTGCTTAGCTGACATGGGACAAGCTGTTTCAGCATAGAAGTGTGAGGTTGTTTTGTCAGGGTCCATTATCAGGGGCAGGGGACTCCTTATGTGCAGTGGCTTAACCAAGCCTTATGGCTTTATGCTTTCATGAGCTGCACGTGTCCCAGGATAGGTCCTCCTGAAACTCAGCTCAGGCTCTAATGTTTCAGGCTAATAGATGGGCTGAGATCTGGTCCCCATTTTTACGTTGTGCTATTAACCAAATCAACAGAAAGCTCCCTGGATCAGTGAATTTCATGTTGAATCAGTAGTAGATGATTTCTATAAATACCATGGGCATGTTTAGATGTCACACCTCTTGTGGCACAATGTGTCTAGTATTGATCATACCTATCACAGTGCACCCAAAAATATGTTGCTTTGCATTGTTTTGCTGAATCCACATGAAAGTAAACTAGTCCAAGATGAAGAAGTACTAATATTCAGCTTGTGTTGCAGAAAAAGATAAATTCCCCAGGAAACGTAAAAACTTGACTCACTGGGGGTAAACAGTGTATATTGCTGAAAGAGCTATTAGCAATGCCAGCTGAGTCTCAAAGCACCAATCACTTTGGCAAGCTGCTCAAACCCTGTCTCTGGCAGCACAGGTGGAACAGCAGCTCAAAGCAGGCTCCATGGAGCTGAGTTGACCCTCTGCAGAGCCCTGCCCTGAAGTATCTGACACACATGGCTTGAAGCCATGCAACTGCCACAGTGGCTTGAAGCCTGCCACACAAGCCATGTTTCCCCAGAGGGGCCTCTTCTCCAGAAAACACCTCTCACCAAAACACTACCCTGTACCATGCCTGGACATTGCCTGGGCACTGGCCCAAAAAGCCTGTACCAATCCTGCACTATAGAGCATGCTAATAATTAAATACATTGGACAATTTGGGAAAGCGTTGAGCCCTAAATCTAACAAATGAGATGTAAGATCTAACCAGGCTGATCATCCCTGTCTCACATTTGGCCATATTGGGCTTGTGTTGATGCTAAAGTTAATATGGTTTTTGCATTGTGCTCCTTTGGTCTCCAGGCTGAAGGAAATGTAGAAAGCAGTGTAATCCAGGCTTCTGAGCTCCAGAAATGTTGTGTGAAAGACTTGATGGCTTCTGTATAAAGTTGCCTTGAGACACCAGAATATAACAGTTCAATCTTCAGTATACATGAAAGAGGTTATATTGCAGAGGCGTCTGTGCTGGGCTGTGCCCCTCTGGACGGCTTTCATACAGAAAAGTTAGCTCCATGCAGATCCATCTCTGGAGCCTCTCCACACATGATGCAGTTAATCTGCAACCTAAATAAATCTCTGAAAAAAAAATCAAGAATTGATCATACTCTGATTCTTTTTAACATTTAATTGGTGCAAGAATATAAGACAATATCACTCCCACTTGCCCATGTATAAATCTGGAGCAAATACACTTCTTTAAGCAGAGTTAGAAGGCAGCATACAGTCTCCGCACAGAAACTGGGAGAGTAGATCCCCTAGACATTTAGCTCTTCTTTAGCTTCATGATTTGCCTGATGGAAATAACAGTTCAGGTGCAGACAGTGGGGGTGGAGGGAAACCATGTTCTTTATTATTTACACATCTCTAATTTCAAGCTCCGATTTTTGGAAGCAAAATAATTTGCCCCCCACGTGGTGCCTGTTTCTGGAACTCATTATCTGCTTTGTTAAGTTCAGATGGCATTCAGATAAGGATAATTTAATTAGACATCTTAGTAATCATACATGCATACTTACTGCCACAGCAGGGGGTGGCTTCTTCAAAACAAAACCCTTCACATATTACTTAGGACAGCATGTTTTCCCTGAAAGATTTCACATTGCGTGCGTGCATGCATGTCTATAGAGCCTCCTTTTTCTCAAGAGTTTGTATCACGTGGTGTTTCCCCTTTGAAGATTTTCATGTTGTTTGGGAATATCCCTACCTAGAAAAACTTCCTCTGCTTAGGAGGTGTTCCTCTGAGAAAATGCTCATTTTACACTGATGGTCCACTTTGAAGATGGTGATAACATCGGGGGGCTGCCCCCAAGCCAGAAATTTTCTCAAGCCTGAGAGGGCATTTCCCTTCTATTGCAGGGTATATATACAGATGTTATTTCTTTTGGAATCCGCCTGTTGCAGAAGTGTCCTCACAGCATCATCATATTTTCCATCAGAAAATCCAGGGAGAAGAGCATGTTTACAATAGTTCCACTAGGAATAGCTTGAGAAAATGTTTAGTGGTAGAGGTCCACAAGTAAGTGGGAAATGGGTTTATGGCTTGTGCTGCTGATTGGTATTTTGCTTGTTCTCATATTTGCAGATCTCCTTCAATCTCTGTCTGGAAATTAGAATCAAGCTGATATCCAATTAATTAAACTAATTCAAATAAATGAAAATTTGTACGACTCAGTTCTGCTAAACTCTCAGGAGATTCAAATATTTTAATTTAAAGTAAAACCAACTTCTGCAAATTTATCATTTGGAATGGTATATTTACCTTCACCATATTTTGGAACAGCCAAAATAAAACTTTTCTGTAAACTTTCCTAACATTTTGAGTGCTCAAAATCTCTATTTGAATTTGAGGTTTCAATCAATATATGACTGAAAGAGCAAACATGTTATACCGTAAACTTCATAAAAGCAATTTTCTAAACTTGAAACAACTTATGCAGGAGAAAATGGCTTGTGAAAGAAGCTCAAGTGAAAATATTTAGGTTTGGCTGAAGTAGCTATAAGTTTGATCATTATATGTATACCATGCAAGTAAATAGCTTGTGAGTGGGTCTAAAGCCAATGTGAACCTTTATGTGGAAAATACTGCCTATGTGGGTATGGAAAATAGCCCACTTAAACTATAATTATACTGAATCTGTGCAAATAAAACTGGAATAAAACACCCATGTAGAAAGCATATTTGTTTTATGTTTTTCTGAGTATGTTCTATGTCATTCTCACGGTCCTAGGACAGGCAGGATTATACAGTAATCATATTAGTAGCTTGGAAGTAAACAGCATACAAAGAAGTAAAATATTTTCTTAAAATACATATACAGAACAACAGTGGAAGAAAAAAGATGTGCAACTGAAGTTAGATCAAACCTAACAGACTAACTAACTTGTTGATTCACTTTGCTGAGTAGGAGGCTTGGCTGGAATTACTGACTCTGTTTTTAAACAATTCAGGAAGATATTATTTGACAGAAAGACACCGGTGCATTGGAAAATCTATTTATGTCACTTAAAATTGCTTTGAGGATGGCATTCAATCTGTTAATTCAGTTTCTCTGCAGTAGCCAGTTGGGATAATGGGGCTGAACTTTGAAGTTAGGGAGGTTTCGTTTTCAATTCTCACTTCTTACATCCCTCCTGCACCCAGAACTCCCATGGCGGGATGAGAAAAGACTTGGTGGAGTACTCTCTGTACTGGCTTTGCGTCTCTTCTGTACTGGCTTTTAGCGTCTCTTGTGCTGTGTAAATCCACATCTGTGATCTTACAGCAATTTCTGGCTGTGACACACAGTGGCTCAATAGACTATGCAAACTTGTTCTGTTAACTTTAGAAGTGCAGGATCAGGCCCTTACATATGAGTCAAGACTGACTCTGTCTTGTACCAGGATTTGCATGAGCTTTATGGAAAACACATAAATCATGTCATGAATTTGGTGCAAACTTGTTAGGTTATAGGTCAGACGTCTCATCTGTACCTCTGAGCTGTGCTTGTACAAGTGATAAAAGTCTCACATGTGGCATAAACAGCATTAACTATCTGCCACTACACAGCAAGCGTGGAAACCAGGGGTGGGAAACCTCCCTCAGGTAACTGGCTTTACAACACTGCTTCCATTTTACTGTTACTTCTTGGTGTCGCACTAACTTCTGAAGGTAACGCTATCAAGCATGCAGGAGCAGAAGTTAGTACTTGCAGGATGCAGCCCATACAGTTTTAAAGAAATAATAATCTAATGTCCACTCCAGCAAAATGCTGTCAATTTCCAGTTTCATCTTTGTTCTGCAAAAAAACAAAGGTGTTATCTTCCACTTGAATGATAAAAAAGGATACACAATGTTTCTGAGAGTCAAATACTGACATGACCAAGGAGGAGGCAAGCTTTGGATAAATAATACCTCCTGAAATGCACTACTTAGTTGAATAATAAAGAGATACTAGAGCTGTTAGGATTCATGATGGCATTGGTTTTATGATACTCAAGCCATTGCAGAAATAGCCCTACATATGCTATTCCTTTCTTAAAAAACTACTGTAGTTCATTCAATGATTAGTTTCCCTTTTCAGTCAGTGGAATATTCCTTCTTTCCCAGATTATGTGGAGGGTGCTGACATCTCATGCCCAGAGTCCTTAAATCATTGCCTTTTCTCTGCTGTCTGTGAGGACATCTTTACTGGAACTGTGTTTTGTTTTATTGCTTCCAGAATCTTTATTTCTTATCTTCATCTGCAACTTAGCACCAGTTGGTACCTGGGGACCAATAGTACAGATATTTCACACTAGTACCCATCTGTTGCACTTACCTTTTGTACCAGTCCTGAGAAGTTCTGTCCCACAGACGCAGGAAGATTTAGGATCTTGTCTACTGCCTGATGGGATAACCATACTTGTGTATGGGACATGCTAAGTTTTTGTGCAGGCATTGAAGATACTGTGGCTCCCATGTGTTTGGGAGATGCACACTCCATTCCTTAGGAAATAGCAGTTCATGGTGTGAGCGTCAGTGGACAGATTTAAAGAAGGTGTTTGCAGCGGGCCCCATGTCACTCACACATTATACCACCGGATGAAGTTCAATGTTTTCCTTTTTGAAAAAGTTGACATGTTATTCTTGTCTATAAAAAAAAAAAAAGGACTAGTTTACCTGAAGTAAATTACACATTGAAATCTTTAAAGTCTGAGTATCTTCCTCAGACATGCATATTGACATAACTTTTTATTGAATTGACAAAATGGTAACTGGGGCAAATTTTCTGGCCTGTTCTATGCCATAGGTAAAGCTAAGTCATCCTAATGCTCCTTTCTGACCTTAAAGTTTGCTAACACAGGATCATAGAATGGTTTGGGTTGGATGGGACCTTAGAGATCATCTAGTTCCAACTCTCCTTGCCATGGACAGGGACACCTCCTCTTTTTTTATCACAAAACAACATGTGAGATCTTTTAGAAGCTAAAGGGGAAGAATTCAAAGGTGAATTCAGGAAAGTGGTAGCTCATAGGAAGAACGAAAAAATCTTGGAGTAAGGATGACTATGGCAAAACAGAAACCAGTGAGATGTGTGCAGGAAATGTGATGCAGACAGTTTTTATATTTGGTTTGTAAATGAAGAATGGAAATGTTGGTCTCATAGAGGAGACAGAATGTTCCTTTTTCCCTTTATAGCCCATTCTTCCCTCAAAACACAGGAAGAAAGTGCTTAGAAGGAGAAAGAATTGTGGTTGTAAAGAAAGTGATTAGGCAAGAACAGGGCACTGAATTCAGCACAGAGGACTCCACTAAACTCTTTGAAGTTATACAGACATAGGGTAGCAGCAGTGAACCAAACCCAAGCAGAGGTAGCCTTCTCAACATTGCAGTTTAACATTCTCGTGTGGTTCCTACTGGTTCCAGATGGCAATTAGATATTGGAACAGAGTAAGAGGGCTTCTGCTTGTCCAGCAGAAACCAACTGAAGGATTTTAATAGGAACTTGTATTTCTACTGAAGTATGAATTCTGGCAATTAGAGCAACAGGCCCATATTCTCAGCTAGTGTAAATTGGCAACGGTCTGATGGAGCTACAACAATTCACAACAGCTGAGATTCTGACTTATTATAATAGCAATAACCACCTCCTCATGCCATAGAACTCAGTATTTCAGAGGTGGTAATGTTGTTGGCTGATCAATGGACAAGAAAAATGAGGAAGAGAAACTACAACTTGCAACAAAAAATAGTCCCAAAGGTCAGTTTCTTGGTAGCAAATTAAACTTGCTTTCAAAAGGAATTCCAAGGCATGGGCCAAAAAAAAGGACCTCTTCATCTGAACTTTCTGACTTGCTTTTGGTGTTTCTTCAAAGGCAACAGAAAAGTTAATATAAAAGCTGGTATCTTATTTTCTGGTTTGTTCTGGCTCTTGTGCCACATCCCTCATTAGCAGAATAAGATTGCTATCCAGTAGCACATTAAAGCAGTATATCAAGTGTGGTTCTTGCCCTCTTTCTCCCCCTGGGAAGAAGTTGTGCACAGATTTGCCTTTAAAAAAAAGCACTTTTTTGATGTTTTATTATGTGTTTAGTAGAGAACTAAGGTTGAGGGAGTTTCTTTTGCACTTGAAAGTGAAGTTAAAGAGGTATGTGGGATTTTCTAGTGTAACAAGCATTCCTTCCAATCTTAGACTGGTTTCCAAAAGATCTGTCCCCCACCAGTAAGCTAATTCTTTTGTAGCTTCTTTTCAATATGGTAAAAAACCTAAAAAAAAAAATAAGATGAAGATCCAAACATGGATTAAGCTGTTCAAGATGCATGAGCTCAGAAGAAAATGGTCAGCTTTACAATGAGCACCCTAAATGCTGGGTCCTACTGGTTTTGTTTGCACTAAGGTGATAGGCCTGTAGAGAGTGTCTTCACTGAAAATGATGGCAGCAATTAGGTAATGAATAAATCCACAAAACAACTTGTGGACATTCTTGCTACTATTGGCACATAAGTCTTCAACATCCATGAATCTGCATACAGCTATATTGCAAAATGAAAATCCTCTTGACACAGAAAAGCTAACCCAGAATGATCCAAATTGTGATGGCACTAAGCAGTCTGACAGCAGTCTCACCATTAAGACTCATCAGTATTTCTAATAGGTTGCTACTCTCACCTGAAGGATGTTTTCAGATAGGCATCTGAATACATTCCTACTGAACTACATAATCACTGAGAATACAAATCCTTTCTAAGGTGCTTTGAACCCATGAGTTGCAGAGAGGTTCTTAGACACCAGGCAAGAAGGCATTCTCAGCTTCAAGGTCTCCTTCCACTGACTTTTTCACATTGCCACTATAAACATTAATCAGTCTATACATGGAGACAGTGAAATGATACCTGTCACTTACTAGATAGGCTACTTTTCAATGTGGGTAAAAGTATCTTAACTAGAGCAGAATCTCTGATCCAGGTCTCAATGAGTGACTTAGACAGCAGACTATAGTGTCATGTCCTCTCTCAGTCACTGATATTTAATATTTTAAACAAATTGGAGCAGCCTTCTCCAGAAGAAAATACAGTATCCCACCTACAGATATCTTACAGAACACACCAAGGGCAGGCTACTAGGAGTAAGGATCATTTTAGGCAGAGACATAATTATATGTCCCGTGCTTCAGGGAACTACTTAAACTTCCTTTGGGAAGGAAATAGAGGCTCTGCTGCTGTCCCTCATCCAGCCACATTCTGGGAGTGAGGGCCATGAAGATCACCTCCCACCAGGGCAGGTTCAGGACTGAGCATCCTCACCTGACATAGGAGCCTGCATCCCATACATGTCCTTGGCAGGAGATTCAACTGGACACCAGGTCATTCCCTGCTCAAGGGGGTAGCTTTTGTGAAACCTGGTGGTAAGCCCCTGACTCCACACAGGCACTGTTGAGGAGTTTCAGCCCTTAACAACAGACAGTGCATTTTCCTAGATAGCAAGATACCTAAAGAAAAGCTAGGAAAAAAGTTGCAAGAGATTGTCTTTTCCCAGCGACAGCATTATTTAATAGAATCATAGCATCATAGAATCATAGAATGGTTTGGGTTGGAATGGACCTTAAGATCATCTAATTCGACCCCACTGCCATAGGCAGGGACACCTCACACTAGACCATGTTACCCAAGGCTCTGTCCAACCTGACCTTGAACATTTCCAGGGATGGAGAATTCACCACTTCTTTGGGCAACCTGTTCCAGCGCCTCACCACCCTCACAGTAAAGAACTTCTTCATTATATCTAACCTGAATATCCTCTGTTTAAGTTTTAACCCATTACCCCTTGTCCTATCACTAGAGTCCCTGATAAAGAGTCCCTTTCTGGCATCCAATAATAGACTTCATTGCACAAACTGCAACAGCTATTTTTAAACAAGCAAAAACTATTTTATGTCACTGAGATGCACTCCAACTTTTAGTTTTCCAGCAAACATCCTGTAGCAACAAGTTCCACAGGTTAAAGGTGTGCTTTTTTTTTTTTTTTTCTTTTTTTTAAATATAGTGGGAATATTTCTGGTTTCCAAGGTCTTGTCTTTCCAGGATGCGAAGAAGAACCTTGACTATAACGCTCACACAGCACCCTACTCCAGCAACACATGATATTTAGGATTCAAGATTTAGGCTTTTTTACAGATTTGTGTACAGCACATTTTCTACTTTTTTTCCTATTCCTTTCTCAATTATTTCTAACATTTTACTTGTCTCTATGCTAAACACAGAGCTGACATTTTCACTGAACTACCCACAAAAACTACCAGATCTCTTTTTGAGTGCTAATAGCTAATCTAAAGCTCATAACCAAGTGTGTGCAACCAGGGTTCCTCGCCCCATGCACATTACTTTGTATTTGTCTTTCATAAGCACTGCTATTACACCATGACCATCTATCAACCCTACAACGTCTCTGGCAGAATTTCTGCATATAACACTAACATGTTTGGAAAAGAAATATTTTATTACTATATTTTTATGCCTTTAGTGTGTTGTTCCTTGCAATCTTTTTGGCTAGCTTTATTATGAGTTACTGTTTGACTTGCTAAAGTTTATGTTCTTTTCTATTTTCCTCATTGCTCTACATGAGCTCCACTGTTCAAAGGATTTCTTTTTACCCCAATTAGCTGTCCTTACTATATTATATAGTAATGCTGCCTTTTTTGTGTGGTCCTTTACTGTTTGGTTTCTGAGGGCTTTTTTGGATATGTAATGTGCAATTACTCTGAGACTTTAATAGTGTGCATAAACATGGGATCTGCAAATTTTTATTCTTTTGCTTGCTCCTTTTAAATTCCATTTTAACAAGATTTCTCATTTTTATGTACTTCCCCCTTCTGAAATTACAATTTTGGCCATTAACTCCTGTAGGACTGTTGATTTCAAGTGCTTTATGGTCATTCTGAAAGAATGATCCTTCATTTTGAAGCAGGCCCCATGCATTATTTAGGCCTAAATAAAAAAATTGTTTCTCCCCACATGGATTAGGCTGCTAGTTGCTGCAGGAAGCAGTCATTTATGGTAATAAAGCTTTAGTCTTCTGCCACAGGCCTAGCTGTATATTTATTCTATAAGGATGCCTGAAGTGTTTCTGAAGGGCTTTCTGAGGAAACAGTGTGCAGCCATAGGGAGACTCCTGTATGATATGTAGTGGTCTTATTTGTGCATTTCTCACTGGTTCACAAGGCTGCTGCAGTGGAAAATACCCCTTCTCTATGGCATATGTTGTCACCTCCCCTCTCACTTGATTTCACCAGTATCAACAACAATTGAATTAACGACACACTGAGTTTTATGAGTCTCTGAAAGCAGAGAAAAGCCTGAGTGCTTTGGCTTTAAGTTGTCTGGTTAGTGTTGTCTAACGCTCTAGTCCTACATTGGGACTTTCAGCTTGGATGGGTAGATGGATATGTGGGTGGATGGATGGATGGATGGATGGATGTGCAACACACAGTAGTTTTCACCATAACTGAGTAGTTTCTGCAGCCCACCAAATCCTATCTATGAATTAATCCAGACTATTCTTAAATCTCCAGGACTTCAGAGGACAGCCTGTGAAGTGCTCAAGGTAAAGAACAGTGTCCTTTTACTACCTTAAATAGATTGACTTTTTCCTGAAAAACATTTTAACCAAAATCAAAAGCAGGTTGTTTTTTCTCTTATAACATTTTCATCCCAAATTTATGACTAATACTGGTGGGGGAAAGAATATTTGTATTGCCCAATGTAGAGCAGACATCACAGAAATTAGTCTAAACAAAAGCACAGTGATGACATATTACTTCTTTTACTTGTTTGTGCTAACAGCAGTTATTAATTTTAGGCCTAAGCAGACAATATGCATATTCTTGGGGTCTGATTTACTGCAGGCATTTTATTTGATGCACACAACTGTTAAATTTGCAAATTGCTCAGAAACTACTGCCAAATAGCAATCAAGCAGTTGAAAGAACATGGCATATCCAATTGGGCGTCTGCAACAAAAAGGATGAATGTTTTCTCTGTTTGGATATATGTTTGAACTGTGAGGATACCAGCTCTGTGCAGACTCTCCTGTGTCCCATTTGCAGAAGGGATTGGAAAATGAGTCTTGAAGTTTTGTGCCCAGGGGCTGTAAAAAGTCAGCCTGGTTGATCCAATGGCTCTCAATATCAGCCTTTCATCTTTCAATATATACACCCTGCTACTGCTACTCTGCAGAGTTCTGTGGAAATGTCCTTTGTAGAATTATTGAGGGACAGGGATTAGGAAGAAGGAGAAAGGGCAGTTCCTAGGAAGGGGTAGGTGCTACCATCACTGCATATTACAGTGGCAGAAAAATACCCTTTAACTTCCCTCAGGCAGCAGAGCAAGGAGGTATTTGCTGAACTCCCAGTGTGTGAGTAGCTGACCCAAATTCACAGCGATTTCTGAAAAATGAGCTCATACTTCATGTCCTTGGTAGGACTGCAGCCGATGCGCGCTTCCTCTGCCAGTTATCACTAACTCATTGCAAGTGCTGGCTGAAGCCTGGAAAAATTAGCTGGACACAAGCTGTGGTAATGAAATATTGAAGCTGATTTATATGTCTTGATGGCTTCTATTTTGCACAGTTCTCTGGTACTGTCCTCTAGATTTAAAAATGCTGAGCTATTATTTTTTGCTTTGTCAACAATAATTTCAAACCTCTGACAACTTTCAGAGATAAAATAGGTCAGTTTGATACAGCAGGACACAGGCCTGGTTCTGGCTTGGTTGTAGGGAGACTGTTCCAAGCTGGTCATGGAGCTTCTTGGCTTTCTGTCTAAATTAACGTGCAGTTTATTCTGTTGGTGCAATCTGAGAGGCAGCAGTGACTCTCACTATAAGGGGTGACACACTGCCTGGACAGGGCTTTACTTCTACTCAAGTCCTTGTGAGGAAGGGTGGTTGGATTGAAAGAGGAAAGGAAAGGGTGCTGATGAAGACCAGGAGTTTGACATCCTTTACTGTACCCCTAAATATATATATGTGTGTATATATTTGTATACATACATAATCATATATATGTATACATATATTATCATATATATAACCAGAAGTTTAGAAATGGAGACTAGATTATTAGTAGTAACTTCCGGCTCTTGGGAATAGTAACTTCTGGATCTTGGGCTGAAATGATATTTTGTTTAAAACTTAGAGCTTATCAATAGCACCATAGCACCAAGAGGCCCTAAAGGACTGTGACTTCCAGCATAGGCATCATTTGGAAACTGCTAAATGGGCTCATTTTGGATTCATGGACTCATTTCTCTTGATCAGCCTATACTTGTACACCAAAATGTCTAGAGTTTAGGGACTTAAACTGGGCCAAAGGTATAGAGAATTGTCTGAAAATTGTCAAGAAATCACATATAAAATAAGCAGAAAATCTTTTTCTACAACACTATGTTCTTTGAAACTAATTATGATAAGAAAACAAAAAAAACCTTCAGTAGCTTGCAGTTTTAAATGTGTTTATTATTTGGTATTAATACTAACCTGTCCTATTAAATGGCTGTATCAAGACATGTGCATGGTTAAAATTAATCACAACTGGATTGTGATTTAATAACTGAATGAGTCATAACAACTAAATTTTATTATTTTGTCATTTTAAAACACAAATTGGGCTTATTATAATTAAAATACTAACAATTTGCCATAGGTATGTGCCAAAGTATGGATATTAGTTAAATTTTAATGGTTTCCTTCTGAGTTAGGATTTTATACTTAGGTTTGATGCCTGCACTCATTTCCCAGTGACGGTCTTCAGAGTTCAGAAGGAAATCAGCAAAGACAGAAAAACTGAAAAGTGAAGAAACTTGCCTGTGACTTTACTGCAGGTCTGTGTTGACTCTCAGGTCAGCATTCAACTCTCAGATCATCCTGGTGCTTTTGCGCATGGCTTAAGAGGAAACTAGTCATCAGACTCACAGGTTCAGTTTCATGGGTCCAGATGGAGAGGTTTGTATAATAAAGGGGGGGTTGTAACTCAGGAAGCCAGTGGCAGCAGTCAGAATGCACCCCAAAATGCTGAGTCTGTGCTGGGTGAGTGACACATGAGCAAAGCACCAACACAGGCAGATGATCAAAGCTTTTGCATTTTCTTCATGAAAATAGAGCATACTCTCCAGCAATTTTTATACATCCCTCAGTAGGATATTCAAGGACTCTGAGGACTGGATGATCTCAGCAGCCACAGTGGAGACACCCACTAATGTGGGCAGAAGAACAGGCCTGGGGCCATAAAATTGCCATTCTCTTGCATCAGCTTAAGCACCTCGAGCCCAGTGTGGGGGTGCAGCAGCCAAGCATTTGCTAAGCCAAGAGTTGTGTGGGTTGCACCAGAAGATCAAACTGCAGTCTGCCAGTGGCACAGCATCTCTGGCTTAGACACACTCAGTTGCAAAAATTAGCAACATTAAAGCTTTTTTACTTTAGAATAGTATTAATGAAGAAAGAGATGCCAATAATGACCCACAGCTGTAGGGAGAAGAGGTGGCACAATCAAGATTTAGGTCAGTAAAATAAACACTGTTACCATGACAGACTAATCTCATCCAAGTAACTCTTCACGTCTTTTTTTTTTTTCTCCTGGCTTTTTGTAACCATGAGGAAAAATGCCAACAGTTCTGTCTCACAGAGTTTGCAAACCACCTCCCTTCTGAACTCCCTCAGCAAGGGAAAGACATGACATTCCCTCACCTCATTTGAGTAATAGGTTCTTTTCTGACAATAATCTTCTCCTCTTCAGCGGAGATTTATGTGGGTTCAGGTGTCTCCCTGAAGGCAGTGTATTGCTCCTGTGAAGCTCCTGGTGAGACAGGAAAAAGGAGCAGTCACCATGGCATGGACAGCACAAGCATTGGAAGAGC
>NW_009943897.1:74792-88860 GCF_000696875.1 Nestor notabilis
CTGTGTTATTACAGATCTGTGTAGAAATCTGTAGCCCCTGAGGAGAGCTGAGCATCCTCAGCTTCTGATTCAGGATCAGTCTTACAATATTTTTAAGGGGTATCCATTCTAATGCAATGTATAGGCGTGCAGTGACCCTTAAATGTCAGCATCTAACATTACATTAATTCACTCTTAATGAAACTAAAGAGGGCTCAGAGTGTTTTGTGAGCAAAGGCTGTTCACTAGAATTGCACTTTTCATTAACTTCTTGGAGAGATGAAATAAAATGAACTTTTTGAAATATTTTGATATTGGATATACTGATATTGCAAGCAGCAAATCCCTCTAGGTCAGACCCCAAATAAGGGCTTCTGATTATTAGGATATAAAATGAACTGTGAAATCCTATATGCACAATATCCCTTCCTAATGCAAATCAAATTTGCTGCCCTGCCAAGTAGTTTGATCCTACATAGCACAGAAGCAAGGTAGTCTGCAAGTAAAAGCTCACATTTAAAAGATGAAATGTTAATGATTATACAGAAAGGCCTTTCAAAGCTGGACACCCATATATGGAGACAGTGAAATGATACCTGTCACTTACTAGATAGTAACTTACAATTACAACTTACAATTGTCTCATTGTTTTCAAAGGGAAAAGGAAAATACATCAGTACCAGCATGTGCCAAAAAAGAGGACTGACATACAGCTTTCCTTCTTGGTCTGACTTTCAGATACAAGCCCTGTCTAAACTGGGTTTGAAAGTCCAGATCTTGGGACCCATCATGAAAATCTACCACCTCAGTGTGCCAGGTGGTCTGTAACCTGAATGGGCTTCTGGATTTTAAAATACCTTTTTGTTTCTAGAGATATTCAAGTGCTGTCTGTGGCATTTGAAACCCTCACTGAATGTGCTTGTTAGCACGTAAAAAATAGCTAATTAAAATCAAAACTCTCTTGACCACTTTCTAGGACATGGACATAAACCATTACAAAGAACACAATATGGTAAATCCATAACCACAGTACCTCTGCTGATGATCAGATAGAATGGGAAAGGACTTTTGTGCCTAATATTAAAGGAGAGACTGTTCGTGTTCATGGACTGGAGAAACTGTAGAAGAACAGTTTATCCATGTAAAAATACAGCCTGCAGATCACTGCCAAGGACAGCAAGACCTATTTTCATCTGGTAACATATGCAAAGTGTAGCTTGGGGAAGCTACAAGTTACACATCCATCTCTTCATAATTAAAAACTGCCTCAAGTTTGATGTAAATTAGAGCATATTTTAGCCAAGAAAACATTGTTTTGGTGACTAGCTATGATAACTGGGCAGGGACTGCTAAGGAAATGGGCAAAGAGCACTAGCAAGAAATACAATTTTAATTTTTTTATTAAATCAAAATATACTTTAATAGGAATTAATTATTGTGAAATTATTTAAAAAATGGTGAAAAAAATTGCCAGTGTTTGTCGATGGCCTCACTTGCTTGATACAGCAGAGATGGCATTTCAGCAGGTCACAGACATTCTCATTTCCACTGCAGGCCTTTGTGGGCAATGTTTTCTTTCTTCAGATGTGCAAACAGTCCCAGAACAAGTGCGTGCCATCAGTAAGAAGCTGCCATCCTGTCCTTGTTTCCCCATTGTTCAGTTATGTTAATGGGAGCAAAAAGAATGCTCAAAATGCCTTCTTGCCATTGCTATTTTTATGTAACCTTTTGAAGTAGAAGCATGTGAATGCCCTCATAAGTGGGCATTCATTTGCTGCTTTACAAGCACAAAGGAATTTTTTTTTAATGAGTCCTTGCTTTCTCTCTGCTTAACTATAAATTGGATTTATTTATGTTAATTTTCCTTTTATTTGTTGGTTTGGTTGGAGGGTTTATTTATTTATTTATTTATTGGTAAGGGGGAAGTATGAGAGAAAACATAGGTGTGGACTACATGTCTCAACATACATGTATCTACATAGCTCCACTGCTGTGAACTGTGTTGATGCTTTGGCACAAAAGACATAACCTCATGGACTCCACTTTTGCCTATTCAGACTCCCAGTTTTCCTGATCACTTTCCAGTTTGAAAGCAAAGGAAAAAAAACAGAGATGTGTAGGACACAATGGATTCGACATATCTTCACTATGCTCAGTGTACTCATCTGATCTCTTTCTCACATATCAGGAGACATGCAAAGTGTTCACTGAACTCACCAAAAACGTGTTGGTTGTATTTTGGTTAATAAATTATTGGGTTTTTCCTAAGTCTGTGACACTTAGAACAAAAAGCCATGAACCTGAGGCTATAGCATGTAGCTTTACCCTTTTACCTAGATTTATCCTTGCTGAGCAGAAGTAAGAAAATAGTTATTTGTAAATAGATTTCTCCTTCCTTTTGTTTTGGGATTTGTTTACAAATCTGCCATATTTTTTAGGTACTCCTGTGAAATTATTAGGAAAATAATTTTTGGTCTGTAGATTTTCAGTAAGCAGCAATTAAAATTTGAAATTGCCTGGATAAACACTATTCTTAGAATCAACTTTCTGGTAAAACGCTTAAAATTAAAAATTCAGGAATTAATCTGTGTTAATATCTTTTAAAATTTACGTAACAAAAGTAGTGTCTGTGAGCTTTCTTGTCTGAGAATAAGCGGTTTGAAGAGAATCATAACACGTGTTTAAAAACGTGAACAAATATTCATAGACTTTTGCCTTGTCCTGCTTTCCTAGATGGTGGCCAGCTCTCCTTCCTTAAAGAGGAACAGCACTGGGAACCTGCTGATTCTCTTTTCACAGTTCTTGGTTGTGTAATTTGACATATAGACAAGAAAAATTGTGTGAAATCTCGTAACTGACATTGTCCATCATCAGGAAACCTGAAAAGAGATATTGAGATGGAGCTGTGAAAAGTGACAATTGTGGAGCAGAACATTTTTATGTGATAGATAGAGCTGTAGGGCGCAGGTCATTGCAGCTTGTGAGGGGCAATCTTTGTGTTACTGATATCCCCAAGGCTGCAAAGGCTGAGTGCCACACTGGAGAACTGATGGGCAATTTGCTAATGCAGCGATCTGAAAGCAAGAAGAGGCTGCATAAAAGTGAGGGCCAAAAAGCAACACCCAATATATGTATTATACAGCTATATTGTCCCTCTCATTGTTTGTTCTAGTAGATTAGAGCGGATATTTCTAAAACTTAGGGCTTTTCTACACAAATTTAAAAAGCCATAATAAGATTTTAAATTGGAAAGTTTTACTATTGAAAACTAACACTGTCATGTGTTAAATTACTGTTGTTTGATTAATAGTACTACACACATTTTAAAGCTGTGTGCTTTCTCTGGTATTTTACGTGCACTAGAAAGTGTTAAAAACTGAAAGAGGTAAACAGTACCTTGTCCAAAAGCACCTTCTAATTTCAAGACCAGCCCTCAGAGACCTTCCCTTGTTTCCCTTTCTGTACTATAACTTCACAAATCTCAAAATGGGAGGTACCTTTCCCAAGTCTTCCCTGCTGACCATGTGACTCATGAAGTTGGCTTAAAAATACAACAAATAAAATAAATAAAATAAATCATACACTTCATTTAAAAAATGTTGTACTGAAAGTTAAGATTATTAATATCATGCTTTTGATTTCTTTTTAAATTTCCTTTTCACATTTGAGGGTATTGTTGATATATTCCATTTTGTTACCATTAAGCTCCTTTGATTTTTTTCCTTTGCAAATAACTTTTCATTTTAATTATAGCATGAAATAGAAAATTATTACATTTTAAATACGTTTTGTCAAACTGAAAGCTTTTAGTTAATGTGCCGTTTTCTTAGTATTTTCCTTTGAAAAGGATATAGACATTTTCTGATTTGACATGAAACTAAATCTGGGGGAAACATTTGGGAATGAAATCAATTGTCCTCCAGCCATTTTTACTGTCCAGGCTAGTCTGGACTGTCACCACAGATGGTGATGCCAAGAGGTTCTGTGGCCTTTTGCTCTGAAAGTATTGTTTCTGTATTGCACTTTAGCCTGTCACCTATGTTGTCCCTGGCACTGCCCACTTCAATTTCTTCTGTACTCAATTACTATATGAGTATGGAATTAAGATAATAAGAATAATTGCTCCTTTTTTAATAACACTTCATGTGTTTATGAACAATTGTACACATAAGGGTTATTTTCCAAATCATTTCTCATTTTTGTTGTTCTCTTCTGAGTTCTCCAATTAGTATGTATTTCTTTTTTTAATGTGGTGTTCACAACAGCATGCAGCGCTCCAACTGAGGCTTATCAAGTGAAGTAGAGCAGAATAATTGCCTCATTTCTTTTACGCGTGACATTCTTATTAATGTGACTCAATGCAGAGCATTTGCCTTGTTTTGCCACAGTGTTGCATTGTTGATTCATATTCAAATAATTAGTCACTGTAAATCCACATGCTGCTCTGTAAATCCATGTACTAGCACGGGCTACCCTTCAGCTGCTAATGGGAGCAGGCAAGAGCTGCAATCAGGGTGCCAAGCACTATTCAAAAAAGAGGTATGCAATGCCTCTTCCTGACCAGACTGCCAACTTCTGTACTCATATATGATTACTGGCCTCTTGGAAGATTTACAGAATTTTAAGTAAATCCCAGTTGTGAGTGATTTCAAACTGGTGTCTCATCACTTGACACATCTCTCTTCCAAAAAAAAAGATTCAGCCCTGGAAGATATAGGAAGAAGCATTAGAATAATAAAAACGTCCTTGTCCCAAGACAAGTATTACTGGAGCTATTGTAACAATAATCATTAAAAAATATTAATTTCTATTGTTTTTCCAGTACTGTCCCAGAGCCCTAGTCAAGGCCATGAGCTGTGCCAATGCAAAAAAACATGAACGAAAGGACTGTGGTAGTACTGAATATTTGAGAGATGTCTCAAAGGAGATCTCTCTCATGAAGACTCAGCGGTCATTGGCATCATGGCTATAGAGCTCTGTTTCTGGCACTGGCACTGTCTTCCTGAACTGGAAAAAGGTGGTTTTTTTTCCCTAAGTGGGTCACAGAACATAATTTTCCTCAACCACGGCCACTGAAGTCTGCTGTAAGTCTCCTAGAAAAGTCTTTAAATGGTAGCAGGGAGCTTATGGCTCTCACTGTGTTGTGAAATGCTTGCCAGAAGAGAGAGCATCCTCATGCATGAGAGGCTGCAAAGCTTCTGCTTCGCAAGAATGTGCCACATGTAAGAAAAGTAGTCCCACAGCTACATTGATCAATGCACAGCTTTCTTCCAAAATGAGCCTGGGGCTTAAGTTCAGAGAATGAAAAGCTTGTGTCTGTGTGTCTTTTGACAGGTGGCATTAAATCCACCTGATTGCCCTGGCAGTATGTTTGGTGAGGTGATTTTGCCATTCACCCATATAAACATGTTTTCCATTTTTGTTCTAAAGGCTCAGGTTTTATTTCATTACTTGTAAGCAACATACAAACAGAGAAATTAGGACTGTGCTTTGTTCGCTCTCCCAGGAAGGCTGCTGCTTCCCTGGAAGTAATGGTACTAGAGGCACACTAAGGTCTGTAATGCAGGCTCATGTCCAAAAAGGAAATGAGACGGAATAATTGGTCTCCATGTTGCCCAACTTCTCACCTCCTTTCTGAGTGGTTTTATCCATAAAAGAGACAGGAGCTGTGACCACCATGGTCACTGTACCCTCACCTGAAAAAGGGCTGTTCTGCACACTTGGATTGTGGGAATTTGGCCTGTATGCTTTGAAGTAATGGCTTGAACTTGGGTCTCCTGAATCCCAGGTGTGTGCCCTGAAAAGAAGTCAGTTTTTGTCCCTCTCCCACTCGTCTGATAAATACTTCATTACTTCTATAAAAGTGAAGCACCTCTAACAAAATAAACTGAACCTACAGGCCTAGAATGTGGAAACCCAGAAAGGGACCCTTCTCCCAGACAGGCATCACAAGAAAATAGAATTATACAATGGTTAGGGTTGGAAGAGACCTTAAAGATCACCTAGTTTCAACTCCCCTGCCTTCCACAAGACCAGGTTGCTCAAAGCTGCATTCAACCTGGCCTTGAACACTGACAGGGATGGGGCAGTCACAGCTTTTCTGGGCAACCTGTGCCAGTGTCTCACCACCCACGTGGTGAAGACTTTTTTCCTAATGTCTCATCTAAATGTCCCTCTATCAGTTTAAAGCCATTACCCCTTGTCCTGTCCCTACAGGCCCTTGTCAAAAGCTCCTCTCCAGATTTCTTGTTGGCCCCTTTAGGCACTGGAACCTGCTCTAAGTTGTCCATGGAACCTTCTCTTCTTCAGGCTGAACAAGCCCAGCTCTCTCAGCCTGTCTCCACAGCAGAGGTGCTCCAGCCCTCACAGTATCTCCGTGGCCTCCTCTGGACTCGTTCCAACAGCTCCATGTCCCTCTTGTGTTGTTGGCCCCAGAGCTGGACACAGGACTGCAGGGGGAGGTCTCAAGAAAGCAGAGTAGAGGGCGAGAATCCCCTCCCTCAACCTGCTGGCTGCTCTCCTTTTGATGCAGCCCAGGATACAGTCGGTTTCTGGGCTGCAAGAGCACACTGCCGGCTCATGTTGAGCTTTTTATCAACTAGCAGCCCAAGTCCTTCTCCCCAGGGCTGCTCTCGATCCAGTCTCCACCCAGCCTGTGTTTGTGCTGGGGGTTGTCCTGACCCAGTTGCAGGACCTTGCACTTGGCCTTGTTGAACTTCATGAGGTTTGCATTGACCTGCCTCTCAAACTTGTCCAGGTGCCTCTGGATGGCATCCTTCCCTCCAGTGTGTCGACCACACCACACAGCTTGGTGCCATTGGCAAACTTGCTGAGGGTGCACTCAATCCCACTGTCCATGTCACCAACAAAGTTGTTCAAATGTGCCGGTACAAGTACCAACTCCTGAGGAACACCACTCATCACATAGCCTCATATACCTCCTCCAAGAAGACATGTATAGCCAGTGAGACATTTTTATTCTGTTTGAACTTCTCCCTGGTTCTTATGCAAAAATCTCAAAACCCTTTTTTTTCCGCAAGGAAAATAACTTCTGTTTTCAATAATGCCTCTCAGAACCTCAGTGAGACATGTACAAATAGAGCTGGCATACTTAATCAAAGATATTAAAAACTAGGTCAAAGTCTTCCCTCAAATAAGGGATTGCATTAAAAAATGGAATCTGACTGCAGCATATTGTATTTTGCTGCTTAGGAAATTCTAAAGGATTTCTATTTCTAAAAATGGAAGTTGAAGTACTTAGAGTATGATGTGATCCCAGGAAGTAAGGCTTGGGAAAAATGCAAATCATTGTGCCATAATATCTTCATTTGGCAATCACATATACTGGCATTTTCAAAGAGACTTGAAGAAATAGGTGGGGCAATGTCTATCAAGTCACATTTGAAAATACTAAGTACTTTCAAAATCATGAACACGAAGTATTTTACATCTGCAAAGTTAAGTGACCTACTAAGAAACTTAATATCAATTATACCATTTGCTACGTCTGGATTCCTAAACTCTCTGAATGCAGGATACAATATTAAGAAACATGGCCCAGACCTATATCGAAGAATTTGAGTTGTTATGAATTTGGGTCAGTAGCTACAATGTGTTTTATGACAGGAAAATAAAAAATAAAAAATGGCAGGCACTGGTTAAATACATCAGAAAGTGGGTTTAGACTCCTCTGAGATTGTGAATCCCAGCGGGACCACTGTTGATCTAAAGATCACAGAGAGATAGGACCAGGTCACGTGCTGATGCAAATGAGCATAGTTTTCTTGACATCAGTGGACCTGCAGTGATTGATTCCAGATGAAGTGATGAGATGATTTGAGTGTGCTGTGCCCTCCTGAAAAGCTGTTGAGAGATGCAGTGAGATCAGTACAAGGATAGCCCACCAGAGGCAAATACATAGCACAACAGTGTTCCCCTTAAACAGACATGGAAAGGAAAAGAGCAGCAGCACCTCTTCCTGTGATGGAGAGACAGGTTTTGGGCGAAAGGACAAAAAACAGTGGTGTGCTTAGTAATAAGGAGTTTAGAAGGGAGGCAGTGTTACGTGATAGAGGCAGAAAGAGAAACAGTAAATTATCTTAGAGCTTGTAGGTCTTCAATGCCATCTTCAGAAAACCCTGGTGTACACGTGCTTTTACACATCTTTAGATGGTCATTGAGGTTTGACTCAACAAGTGCTCAAATGAACTCACCTGGGAAGGAGCAAAGATGAGGCTTGCTCTAAAGGCAGCCCAGCTACAACGGCAGCACAACCAAGTCAACTTTAATAACCAGCTAAAGCCAGCAGTGCCTACAATTTAGCAATAGCCTCTTGGCATCCATAGTCTAGACACCGAGCAAAAATTCAGGCAGCTGGTTTGAGACAGGCTTCATAGTGCTGTGGCTAGTGAGGTAGCTAAGCTAATTACTGATGCTCTCTCAAGTGTATTTTACCTTAGCACTATAGATAGACCTAAGCATGACTACAGATACTCATTTAGTTCAGGAACTGTCTAAAATATTTAAAAGTTTGGTAATATGCTCCCTTTGGAAATAAAAGTAAAAGGCATTTATTGGCTCTGAAAGCCCAAAACACTGTAGCGAATTAAATCACTCCTTATTTGAAATAGTGGTATTAAAATGATACATGAATCCTTAAGCCTTCTTCATAGACTCAATAAAATTTGAACACAGTTTTTTTTCCCTCGGGTGTTGTTTTTTGTTTGTTGTTTTGTTTGAGGCTTTTTTCTTAGAGCTTTATTTACAATATTTAAAGGCACTGCAGAGCTCTCTCAGTTGAATTGGCTTTTTTATAGGGAGCTGTAAACTCTCTGTAACTACTACTCTGGCATTGTTCTACATTTGCCCATCAAAAGAAAACATAGAAAACCATTTTCAGAGTAACTTATTTTGCTAATATTGAAACAATTGACTAGTAAACTATGCAATTAAAGCTATATTAACTAGGATATTTTATCTCACTCTTATTTTCAAGAGTCAACAACCCAAGTACAAGGAGACTAATGATTTAAAATACAGCCTTCTGGTACAACTGATGGAGTTTTGTTCCTGGGCTATCTCCTCCTCAATTCATTCAGCGTGAATGACAGATTCCTACATCGTGTCAAGTTTCGGATCACCATAGAAACAAACCGGGAGGCAGTTTCATTAATCATTTAGAGCACAAGGAGTCTAGGTCAGTCTGATTGCAGCATATAGAGTATCATCCTAGCGCCACATGGGACTCAGTTGATTTGAATTAAAAAAGATTAAGCTGCCCCTAGGACGCTCAGCATCATCAGTTTAAGTTCTCATGTAACAGTGGTCTCTGGAGCCACATGGATTAGGAGACTGAAGCTATGCATTTATTTTTCAGGGCTCAGTGAAACATTAGATGAGTGCAGGTGTCTGAGGGGAAAAAAGGACAAAGATCACATATAGTTTTTTAGACTTGTTGCTGTTCTTTTGAAACTGGAAAAAAATAACTCAGTTTTATTTCTCCAGTGACAGTTACCACTCTTTTCTGGCCCTGCAAGGATACATCTGTTACCCAATGTTTACAATTTAGATTTATAAAAATTTCGTACTATGAACACTAATTCTAATCCAGAGCTGCAGGTTGGGCATAGAACAGTTTACATGAATGCTTTTTTTTTTTTACTTATGGGGTAAAAAAATGCACGAAATAAATACTGGTGACGTTTTGGTTTTGCTTGAATGAAGATTTATTACTCCCAGGAAACTGACTTACAGGCAGCTACAAATCAACTTGACTATGAAATAGTTGTATATGTACACCACAAAATGAGCCCCCCTTTCCAAAGTACTCACCTTATTTATGCGTCTTCCAATACTTCAAAGACCTTCAGTAACTTAGTCCAGACTGGTTTATTGCTCCATAGAACTAAGATATTTCAAGGGGAAAGTTGTAGGTTACAGTATATTAGGACTCTTTCTCTTGGGAAGCTGAGAATCCCATGATGCTATATGAACTGTTGATCTAAAGCTTATTATAGCATGACTTCCTACAGTATAATTCTTAAATCTTTTAAGTTATACAGTACTGTCTTTAATCCAAAGCGCTAAACTTTAAAGCAGAACTAGCTTTCCAAAATTCAGAATACCATCTGTGAGTAGATGTAACTACATTTTGTTAAAACACAGTTCACTTACTTGCACAGGTTGTCTATGACCTATTTCAAATGAGTTGTTTGAGTCTTCAACAAATGTTTTACACAGAAAAATCAGGGAGAAAAATTCCACATCACAATATTCCTCATGGAGAGATAAGAAGTCCTGGGGGCTGAGGTTCTCCACTTTACTCAACAACCCATTTGCCCTTGCCTTGCCAGTTACCTGGGCTGTGACAGTATCATCAATAGTGAAGGCTCCTGTTACAATGCTTCTAGGAGCGCACAGACCAAGTCAATACTCTTTTGCTGATGTGCTGTCATTTTTAAATGTATCATTCTAGGGATTTCCAGGGAAGAAATGTCATTGTACTCAAGAAACACTTTTAGATTTTCCAAGCACAGTGCAAACAGACTGATTATGTGAAGGGGAAAGTATTATACCCACTTTAAACAAGCGGAAGTTGATATGGAGTCACACTGAGCAAGTTACTTTGACCCATGATAGAGAGTGTGGATGAGCATTGTGGAGCTTCTGTTCTCCTGCCCAGTGTTCAGCCCAGGCCCTCCTATTTACAGCTTTCTGTCAAATGGCCTTAAGAAGATGGAGAATGCAGGAATTAGAGTATACACAAAGAGCCCTGATGGGAGACACAAAAGAGTTCATGTTAGCTGATATTTATTGAGAGCCAGCAATGTGCTGGTTGCTATGCAAACAGAAAAGAAAACATGGTCCCTAAACCATGACCTACTTGTAGGGTTGCCACCCAGCCACTTCCAGCCAGGCTGGAGAGTTTTGCCATGCCCTGGCTGCCTGTGCAAGCATTGAATTTACCAGTGATGGGAGTGGTAGCTGTGGCATCCCACCAGCAGCAGTGGTGGTAGCCAGGCTGTACGCTTGCTGAGGTCCAGCAGACCCAGCAGACCCCCAAGCAAATGGCAGCCACCATACTTACACATCAGTGCTCCACTGCCCTGGACCCACCAGGTGGCTGCAACCAGCCTGGACATCTGCCTTCAGCCACAGGCAAAGCCTAGCAGCAATAGCCCTTGCGCTTGTGTCCTTTCTTCAAAGCCACTGAGCCTGAAGAAACACAAACAGCCTATCCTCGACATAATGCAACCCTGAGCCAGCAGTGTGGGACTGGCCACAGCCTCCTCCACCTCACCAGGCACTGCTGTGTTTCAGCTGCTCATTTGTTCTCTTTTGATTTGCTATTACTTCTCCTTAATTTCTTTTTCTCTGACTCCAGGGCAAGCACCTCTTCCTGTAGTCACTGTTCCAGCTCACAGTGCCCCTAAGTTATAATATGGAGTAGGAGGTCCCTTTCCTGTGGCTTTCATAAAGGGCCCCCAGCTCTGGGGGGCTCAAGGCTGCAGCTGCCAAACATAGCCCTCTGTGCCCAGAAGTGGGGGGCTTGCTCAGATGTGTCAGAGATTGTCTCTAAAGGGAACTCAGCTGCTGCTGCGGGTTGTTATGAGTCATGTCTTGGATGAGCCACTTTATAGACATCCTTTTTCTGCTCTTCATCTCTGTGGTCAGTGGTGATTTTTAAGGCCAAAACCTACCTGCTCAGCTCTATAAACATTTTATAAAAAGTACTGTGGAGCTGAGAAGGAGAGAATTTCCTCTTTCTGCTGATCACACATCCTCCTGCAGGGCCTGGGCAGACCATGGAAGCTGCAGCTTTGCTCCTGGGCTCCTCTCAGCTGGAGCAGGACATGGCAGGTTTGTGGTGACACAGAAGCCCATGTGGGGTCCCTGACTTCTACTGCTGCCCAAAGCCACCAGGGAGAAAACAGCTTATGCATAGCCCTTTTTAGCCAAGTAGTTGTGGCAGTATAGTTTTTTAATAACCATGTAGCAAAGTCAATCACCCTACATGCCATAGGCACGTATTGCCTGCCGTTAGTCTCCAAAACTCTTTTTGGCACAAAATGCCAAAAATAAGTTTCACATTCTCTCTGCTATGTAAAGCTACCATAAAACATTTCTGACTCATTCCATTGGCTGACTTTTGTCTTACTCTCCTGCTTTAACTTTAGTGGCAAAAATAGTTATGTTCCTTTTTCATTGAACATGGAGCAGAGCAGCGGTAACCAGAAGGTTATCTGAATTCCTGCACATGGATCATCTGAACTGTGTGCTTGTCCCCAGCCTTTCACTGTCAGGCATAGCCAGTGCTTGATGTATGCAATAATTTAAGGATGCCGAGGTGTCAAAAAGGATCTTAATCATTCTGTCAATCCTTTTCTCATTCAGCTATTGACCCATAGCTCTGTTTGATTTGGGAAGCCTGAGGTCAGAATGAAAAGCATAATTTTTCTCATAATCCAAACATATTTGACTGAGGAAAAGTGAGCTAATAAACATGGGAGGCAATTTTTAATGTCACTTTTTATAGTGCAGTAATTTATCTAATCATATTGGCTTGGAATATTATTACATGCAATACATTCACATTACACAGATAGAAATACATTTGGGAGAGAAATTATACGCTTCTCTTCCATGCTCAGCATATGGAAACATGTATTCAATAGGAAGGTCTAAACCCTACCAGTGCTCACAATCTCTTGTCAGTGGAGAAATAATTGAATTGCTTGGAAATTCCTGGCAACAAAAGTACTAATTTGAACGTAGGTGAATACAGTTCATCCAATTTAATAATTTGGAGTTACAGAAAACCATGACAATGGGTAGAAAACAAATCTCTCTGTCCATACACTAATCACTGCAAAATTCGTGGCCACTTTTCCATAACCCTCTGGTAGCTGCTGGTAGCAAGCAGAGATTTACTGGAGGAATTAAAGAAGCTTCATTCCTCCCACCACCAACAGCTGTTTGGCCCTGTAGTCTTCCTGGGTAGGGCAGAGCTGCACTGATCTATGGTATGCATGAGTCATTGGAAAGTAATAAAAACCTGGGGCTAGAAGAGACCTCAGGAAGGTGACCAGCTGATAGCGGTAGAGCTAGAGCAGCTCACGTAGGATAAAAACATCAGTAGTTGGAAGACACATCAAGGGAAGTGGCTGGGTGCATCTTCTTGGATGCTCTAAGTGCCAGGACTTCTGCTACCTCCACATGCAGTCTGGAGCCCTGTGTAATGCCCATGACCAAAGCTCTTTTCAAACAGAGTTGCATGGGTGATCCGTAAAAGCCATACACAAGAAAAGCCCACCTCTAGACTTGTCGACCAACTGTAAGCAGATCAAGCTGTTCAGGAAACCTGTGGGCTCCACAGATTTTCCAGTGACTGATTTTGTCATTACTATTTCCCAATAGCTAAGGTCCAGAACCAAAATACAGAAGCCCTCTTTCACTCTGAATATTTTGCAAATCTAAATTCATCCATTCTGAGATTAGGTCCATACCTCGGTTCCAAATTGTAGGTATCATATGTGCACTTCTGTTTCATTAAGGGGAAGCGTATTTGGGTAGCTGTCATGTAGTGCCTGGAATGTGATGAAAACAAGAGGTCCTGGCTGCCTGCTGCTGAGGAACTCCCAAGGCACTTCTCACAGGAGCAGAGGTGTTAACCCTGATATCCTGGTCAAATTCCAACATGACTAATTATATCCCACTTACCAAAAACTCTGCCATACTTTCTCTGCTTGCTGCAAGGACTTGCTGCATTCAGCAGGCTCTCTTCTGGTCCCTTTAAAGTTTATTGCCATCCACATTAGAGGCAGTTGTATTCAGTGAATAGCTGCAGTCATTTATCAGTTTGTAAAATTTCTTGACCAGTGCAGGATTGTTGAATGAAAACTGCAGTTATTACTACATAGGCTTTGAAGCAAAAGATGCCAAAAGCATCTGTGACAGGAAGAGTAAATATACCATAAGGTTGCAAATGCAGTTAATAGCAGTGACTCTTGAGCAATGGCAATGACCACAGCAACAGAATCCATCATTCTCCCTTATCTGGCTTTTTGCCTGAGGGGGATAAATGTGGGTA
>NW_009943897.1:88891-90029 GCF_000696875.1 Nestor notabilis
AAAGTGAGGGAGAAGAGGGACACAGGTGACTATCCCCTGGAGATAACAACAAGGAGCCCAAGGGAGAGAGAGAGAGGACTGTGCTTTCTGAGTCCAAGACAGAGTAACTTCATATGGACTACCATCTGCTGACATTGTTTATGACAATATAGCAGTTCAAGTATAGTAAGTGAAACTTCTTCCTGAGGCTCTCTGGCTTATTTCTTTTGTATACTTATTAAGAGATTCTTATAGCTGTGTAAAGCTACAGTGAGATTGAACAGTGGGGAAAAAAATGTGTTTAAAATTTTGACTAAGGAATAAAATATTACGGATAACTTCAAAGTTGCAATATTGCATCCTACTGTTTGTTTGGAAAGGTATGTGTGGTGCACAATACTATGGAAATGGCTGCAAGATAATCCCAGTGAGGCTTTTTGCATTTTGTCTGGACATAAATATTTCCAGAAGGAAAGCTAATTAAGTGGCTTCTCTGCCACTTCTTCTACCAGAACCTCATCTATCTAACTATCTTTTCAGTACCAGCAGCCACCAAAATATCATTGAAATGAGAGATTCACCAAGAAGTGCCCAGAGCAAACAGAAGAGTGGATTTCCATGTTGTGGAAACCATTCTTACTGTTTTCTTGCTCTCTTTCCAAAAAAATCAAAGGTGTTTATACATATCCCCCTATTCAGAGGATCCACAGAAACCTCCTTACAGCTCATCTCATATGGCAGCTCTATATAGACTCATATATGTGTATATATGTACACACACACACTCATTAGATCACTGACAGCATAGTGGTTCAGTTATCCAGCAGAATGATTTGAGTTTGCCTGTAATATTTAGCTGAGGAGACGGCAATAGGATGTGCATTCGATAAATTAACCATGTGGGTGTGCACTCAAGGGTATGCACATGAAAAGCTACTCTCATTCCTGTTTTTAGAAGACAGGTGCTTCTATCACAGCTAGCAACCTTCAAAAATGAGAATAAGAGCACAGAGTCTTCAGTGCCTCTTCCTGTCTCCTGTGTCTCCTAAACAGGATGAGGCCACGTTAAATGGGGTAGCACAATGCGAACAGGATGACCTAGCAGATGCTACCATACTGTACTTTTCCTAACATAAATAAAGCCTGTCATCTTCAGCAG
>NW_009943897.1:90060-117263 GCF_000696875.1 Nestor notabilis
GACAAACCCCACAAATTGTTTAGAGCATAGTAAGATACAGTGTTACAGAGTTTCAAATTGCGATGTAATTCCATATTCTCTCCCATGCCATTAGCTCCCCTTATTCCACCTAACATACATAAATATTAATTATGTGAATATAGGATAAAATACCCTTTCACCCCTCTGCTTTTTATTGTTATAGATAGGAGCTAGAGGGAAAAAAAAAAAAAAACAACCAACCAACGAAACAAGACCCCTCCGAACTGTTGCAATTTAGGAGTTCACATTTCAGACTTTAAACTGCTTTTATCCCTAAGCAGAATTTCACTGAAACACTCATAATTCCTGTAAAAAGCAACAGCAACAACAAATCATTCCTTTTCTGCAAGAACTCTTGGATTTCTTATCCCAGATCTATAAGACAACAGGGAAAAGGGGACTCCAGCTCCACTGAAGATGACTGTAGTATTTTTTTATTGTAGATGACATATTGTACATCACATAAATGAATCTTGTGGTTTCTCCGAAAAAAGAAAGCCCTCCCTTAAGTTTACAAGTACACATGACATCTTCAGTTTGCTTAGATACACACAGCACACAAATTTAGGGCCAAATCTGTGATGTTGTCTTGTCCCAGCAGAGCCAGTTTACAGCTTCTCAGCCCTGATGGCAAAGCAGAATTTCACCAATCCCAGAGGCAAACTCTGTTTTGAACTTAATGGTTTCTGTAACGTAAGATCACTTTGCAGAGAGCAAGACTGAAGATGCTGGCTCCCCAGCTGTATCAAGCTTCCTTTGTCCTTGAAATCTTGTCCTTTCCCCAGAAGTGCAGTTAGGCAGGCAAGCTAACAGCTAATCTCCTCCCCATGCACAGGCAAACAGGTGATTTGTTGCTCCTTGTTACAGGCTGTTGCTTTTAGAACAGCTACATTTTGTTCATGACCTGGTGTGGTGCTGCCTCCACCACTTTGTTTTTAGGGGTGACAACATGTCCTAAGCCCAGGAAACATGCATAACGGCTGGTTATAGAAAAATCATTCCAGACAAGGGGTTCTTCCCAGAGCAAACTCTCACACCTGTAGTGTCTCCTGCATGGCCTGAGACACCCAGTGAATCTTGGAGCACCACCAAGACTAAGAGGGACTGCAGGACAAAACACTTTATGAGTTTATACATGACTGCTCCTCTATCTATTTTTTCCTCTGATCTGTCATAATTGTGTTATGATCCTGATACATTTCTAATCCTTTTTGAATCCTGCTATGCTCTTGATCATTTCTGAACTCTCCTGGAAAATTGGTAATTGTCACAGTTTGACTTACTAGTAACACATTTATCTAGGCTTTTCCAATTATCACCTGATATTTCCCTTGTGTAATGCAAAACATGAATGCATCTGATATTAGGTCTGACTTGCATAGAAATTACACTGTACAATGTATCACTGAGTTTAAAACAGTGATTCTGAAGAAAACATTCTATGTTTTCCAAAATCTGGATCAGAGGTGTGTATGTGACATTTTATGCAAGAACCTCTGCTATGCATTACAATTTTTCCATCCTGAAGTAAAATATTTCCAGTCTTTCATATAAGCTGAAAATCAGAATAGAACTACAGAAGTATAAAAGCAGACATCTAAATGGCACTAGAAGAGTGCAATGTGAAAGATGGATTAATTTTTAATTTTATCATGTTTCTCTTACACACTTCATGAGTTACTCCAATAATCAGAAATGTATTACCTCAACAGACTACTTAAAAATTTATGCATGTGTTATATAGTGCTACAAAGAACTTTAAGAGGTCAGTTTTGAAAAAGGAATTGTGAAAAGTCTGGACTTTGTATCTAAAATAATGTCCTTACAATAAGCTCTGCTGACCTTCGGAATCTTGTCCCAGGTGAAACAGGAGAGATACATTCTAGAAAGGACAGTCAGAGTAAGACTTCTCAGAACAGTGGAAGTTATCTCCTGCTTATGTCTTATTTATAGAGACTGACTGAGCAGCAGTCTGCCTTCCATCATAATGGTCACATTTCCTCTTCTCAGTTAGCAAATTGTGCTTTCTTGAAGCAGTACCTGTTGGTCTTTTGGTTTAACTCAAGTTGATGTGGTGAATTTTAAACTGGTGTTCAGCCTTTGCTTCCTTGCATTTAAGACACCATCTTCATCAGATGCTGGAATGTGATGTGTCTTCTTTTCCACAGAGTTGATATTTGATGTGCAAAATAAATAATGCAACACATAACACCTATTACATCACATCAATACCCTGCCAACACTTTAACAAGATTCCCTTTTCTGAGTTGCGTTGCTTCAAGATGTGGAACGTTGCTTCAGCCCTTCACAAGCAGCCATCAGAAAAGTTAGCAAATTCCCCAAAACCTTGAATTGGATGTAGGATTTTGGAGTGGCTCAGTATTATTTGCAGAGTTTTGCTGTTTGTGATTAGGTTTACAGGGAGGCTGGCTGCAAAGTTCTGATCTGGATTTCTCCAAAGTGTTTGGTTCAGTTCTGTGTTGGAGCACGCTGTAGTCAGCAGTTGTTCCTATCAACATCTGTAACACATTTGGCATTACTTGAAAAATATTAGTCATGACTATAAAACTAATAAAAGCCCTTCTTTTCATATTTTAACTATAAGGTGGTCATGTATACTGGGCACCCATTATCGATTTAGATGTTATCTCGCTGCCAGTAATATTTTTGCTGTGCTTGCTCCAAAGCCTCTATTTTGGATCTGGGAGCAATTCTCAGACGAAAAAATTAGTCTAACTAAAGAGCTGTGCCAGAACTCAGACAACTTGCAGTTGATTTACATCCAGCTGCTCTGTACTGACTTGTACCAATTCTTGAGCCTCTCAAATAAACTCTGAGGTAGATTTCCAGTGTGTCATAGTTAACAGAACTTTCCTTCTCGATTGGTAACTGAGTCTAAAATAGAGGACTTTGTATAAGCATTTTAAACACCCTAACTGAAAAATATTGGCAAAGTGTCAGGAAATAAGGGCTTCCCAATACAAGTTAGTAACCTATGAAAGATATTATTGAAAAAAATGGACTAAAATGTGCCATCTTTCCCATGTAGATATATGCATGAAATATATCTGTGTTAAAAGACAATACTGGCTGAGCAAAGTCCTGATTGCCTGTGTTAAATGTAATTTTCATGTGGCACAAGGACTCCTGCCCGTGCACTTGGGATTAAGATCTATTTCAAAAACTATTTTGATGGGATCATGTAAGATGTTTGTCAAATATATGCCTGTCCTGGTTCAGCTTAAACCATGACAATGCCAAATATACCCTGCTTAACAGGCTTTGTGGGAAAGAAAAGCTTCAGAAATTGTGTGTGCACCATCTTTCACTATGAACTAGATTAAGACAAAAACGCCTCAGAAGCTCTTCAATAATTGGCTCTGTATATGCTATCTTTACTGAATAAACTAAGCCAAAGCACCTCTTATTTGCTGTGGCCTGAAACAGAGGCTCATATATTATGATTCAGTGACTTGTTAGTCTGAAACTTGTTATGATTCAGTGACTTGTTAGTTTGAAACAACTCAGCCATAGGGCTGAGCCCTGAAGATGGCTATTTCCTGAGCCAAACTCTACCTAAGCAGTCTAGTTTATAAGGACATGTCAATTGCTTCAGGCTTAAAAATGCACCTCTTAATGCTCTTAATTTACATATGACATCCTATTCTTGTATGGAATTATTGTGCTTTCCAGAATATTTCAGCTTCTGTATTGCAGGCTTTGTCCCATAGGCAGTTTTTGTTGGGTAAAGCCAGAATTACTCTTTGAGTGTGTGTGAAGTCCTCTAAAAATTGATCGGCATTGCTCTACTTCTATTCCCATCAACAGGAATTGCAGCAAGGAACCAGAGGTAATCTGGTGCTGAGTGTCCTTGAAAATTCATCCTCTGTGCCCATTAACAATAGTGTGTGACTGTGCTGAGAGCTTTGGTGATGGACCTTTTTCCTGTGTACGGGTATGATGTCTTAGTTTATAGAATACTTTTCTAAACCAGGCCCAACATCATGCCTACAAAATTAGTAATCGCATTTTTTGGCAAGTATTAGGTCATACTATCTGCAGATTGCTCATAGCTGGTTTAGGCCTAAATGAAATTTACTCTTTGTTCTGGAGATTAGTTTTCAATTCTGCTTGGGCAGAGCTTCAGCTTACACGTTTATCTGCCAAATGTCACTGCACCGAGTCTATCCTCCCACCTAAAAGAGGAAGCTCCTTCAAAGTTTCATTTGTTGGTCTTAGTAAAAAAACATCTAAAGCTGTCTCAGATAATGAACATGAAGGATACTTCCGAGAGAGCAGGCATATTATTAGCATCAACTTCAGCAGTATCTTTTGCTATTGTTGTATCCTGAAGAGACCTTAGTGCTTATGGGAATATTGTGGACACACCTTTTCTCCTGGTGGCTTTTGGTGTCTGATATGACATGAGCAGACACTCTGTTTGGCTACACTGGGTTTTTCTGGGGCTCTGTATTCCATGTAATCTTTGCTGCTTACTCCCATTCATCCATGGACAGGTACAAGCAGAACTCCAGGCTGGTTGCCACTTGCTCCTGTTCTGCCTGCTGAGGAGAAAAGGCACAAGTGGGAGAAGCACAGTAAGGGGGCGATGCTTCCCTGCCTTCCTGCACATGGGGGTGGAAGAGTGAAGCAGAGATGGGGATGGGGACCAGTTGGCACGTGTTAATTATGACATTGGTTTGAACATCAAAGGATGAAGAAACAAGAAGCAAAGATGTGAGCAGAGATAAAAAGAGAAAGAGGAAAGAATAGGTGTGATGTTACAAGAGGAGGTGTTTGCTAGATCTGAGGGCTTAAATTCCATGAGGTAATTATAGAAGTATAAACAATAAATCAGTCTTTATCTGGCAAACTTTTGACCATAAGAAAAAGGAAGATACATCAATAGGATTATAGGATCTAGCTGTGTAGGGTACAGAGTATAGCTGTAACAGTTTTGGGACCTAAGTTTCTCTTTGAAGAGCTTTATAGCAAGGCATGCATCAAAACTATTACTGAGAATGTGCTGCGGGTTTCTTGCATCTTCCACTGAAGGAAAAAGCTGTTACTGATTACTGGATACGTTGGTTATATTTCAAGGCTGGGTTCATGTGGCAGTTTTCTTTTTAGCTCTGAAGCCAACTAACTGTGTGATAACCTCATTCTTTCTCTTCAGGGAAGACCTCCAAGAGTCCACTCCTGTGACTGGTTTATGCAGACAGAGCACTGACACGTGGAGGAAGGCTCTTCTGCCCTTTTCCCCATACCAGTTCCCCTTTCCTCTACCTCTGCAACAGCAGAATGAAAGCCAGGCTCCCTCTTCCCTTTATGCTTACAGTGATCTTTGTATCACCATTGTCTGATTAACAAAATGATTTGTAAAGACTGTGTTTTGCTTTTGATCTTGCAAAACAAGGGTAGTTTTAAACAAAGCCAGATACTTTAAAGATCACCACATGGTTCTAATAGTATTTTCTACTTTGTGTCATAACTTGAATGAACAAGATATGAACAGTATTCCTATTGTCACCACTTTTCACTGTGTTATCACATTTGCTAATATTTCCTAGTTAAAAAAATACTGGCAACTATTAGGAAGCTGATGTTGTAACTGAGTACTTTCTGCTAGCTCATCATTACAGCCTGTTCCAAAGCCTACGGAAGCTGCTAGAAACTCACTCTCTGACCTCAATCAGTGTTGGATATGAAGCAGAAAAAGGGAGTTCTCTCACCTTTCTGATCCCATTCCTCTGCTCCTTTCAACTGTGCTCTCACCATGTTGCAGAGCACAGTGTGGTTTGGATGCTGTACACACATATGTGAACATGATGGGTATATGAGTGTGTTTTTGCTGACAAACTGAAATTATGAGAGGAAGAGAGGGGAAGTACTTTGGGATTTGAAGTAACATTTTTTAATTGATCTTGTAAACAGAGCGCTTGAGAAATGAAATAAAAATAAATATGTTTTCATTTCTCCGCAGTTGAAAAATATACAGAATTAAAATTGAGGGGAGGAGGGGGAAAAGGATAAAGCCACGGATACTTCAGTCTCCCTTTATCCCCTTGAGTGCCATGATCTTTCACTTACATAACTGAGGAGAGGCTAAACCACTGCACAGATCACTTTTCCACTTCACAGACACACAGCTGCATCCTGCCCTGATAGCTAATCTCATTTATGTCCTTTCCAGAAGATGGCCTGCCCTGGGTGGCAATTACAGTTGGTTAATTTTGGCACAATGTGATTAAAAGCAGACTGATATAAATCACTGAACAGTCTAGCTTATGAAAATCAAGTTGAGGTAGCACCCCAACCACAGTAGTATCATGAGAGAAGCTGAGAGCCAGATGTTGGTCTAATGATAGAAATAATCTAATAAGGGACTTTGTGTACCCTCTGGAGCTTGAAAGCCCTGCCTAATGTTTATTGTCAGACAGATATCTCCATGATGCAATATATATTGAACATTTAAAGGTTAGCAAGTTGGTTTAATAGGTTGTCTTGGCTTACAGCAAAATACCCTGGAAGAAAGTTTGGGAGCAAGATCTTCTGAAGCCCTGTCAGGGAGATCCATTAAGGCAATATCCTAGGAGGGATATTCTGAGTAACTAAGGTATACAGGTGTCTTAGGCACTCTGAATCTCACCTCATAATAAAGTCTAATTTAGCCTGTGTGAGTAGGTGGTGTCATATACAGACATGAACATGTGAAGAGTGCCTCTGAAATGAGGGCAGATGGATGTATATGTGGAAACCTAGTGTAAGTAAAACTAATCAGACTCTCCATGCATCTCCTTGCATTTGAAAAGAAATAGGGACTGTAAAATTAAGGGGGGGAGGGGTTCTTGGCTGAAATGTGATAGAACAGATTCCTTTTAAGTTAAATGTGAGAGCCATGATTGCAAGTTTACTTTGGGCTCTGTGTGGCTTAAAATGTGAGGCTGTCCTGGCTACTGCGCACCTATAGGTAACAGCTTCTGGCAGAGGATGCACACGTTGGCTTCTGAGACATACTCCTGCTTACCACCTATAGTCAGCGTGCTGTCGCCTCCTGTGAGATGTTCCACCAGGAGCGACGTTATGTGCAGCTAGGGAGGGATGAAGATATGGTCCACAATGTGCATTATAGCAGATGCCCGTATGATACTGCTATAGATTGTCATAGCAGATTAGTCACTGTTTTTTGCAGTAAGAAAATGACACAAGTAAGAAAATGACAGAAAAGCTGCTAAATTACCTGTTGATTTGGTTGAATGAGACAACCTTGTAAAGACAGTCATGTACTTCTATTAAATGGACAGCATAAAAGCACAAGGGTCAAAGAGAATTTATGCCCTTTGCACCTTGGGACAAAGTAAAAGGATTGTTTTTACCTTGGGACAAACCCTTCGGCTCTGTTAGAGTTACTTTGCAGCTTGTACGTGCAGACTAATATTTGTAAATTCTTTTAACACAAAAGGAGAGGGAACAGTTTCTCTACTTTGCTCATGACTTGGGTCAGAACAGTCACTCAGAACAGTCACTAAGAAACCAACAGCATCCTGATCAGAGAGAATTTGATTATGGGAAACATTTTCATTTCTTTATGCACTAATCTAAAAGCCACAATTCAGAAGTGATGGCTTGAATACGAAAAAATTTATTAATGGAAAGAGGAAAAGAAGGACGGAACAAAAGAGAAAGAGAAAGGGAGCAAACATTGATGAGAACACAACTCCTTGGTGGGTTGCTCTGCAAGGAGCAGAGACTGAAGTGTCTCTACCTGAAGATTCAGTCAGTCTTTGTACTCTACGACATGGCTTTTCTTCATCAGTGGAGTAAAATTTTCCTGAACCCTCTTTTTCTTTTCCTGCCAAAAAGTATGTTCTGGACGGTTTGTGCTGACTTCATTACATTGGTTTTACTGCAAAAAAGATGGCAAAATTTGTGGGAAGGAGGAAGGTTGAGGGATAGTTGATTAAAAATAAAACAACTTGACCTTTTCTACCTTAAAATAAGGTTTCATTTTCCTTTTTTTTTTATTTTATTTTTATGAAAGCTTTATAAAATTGTCTGTGCAAAACAAAGGTTTACAATTAACATTGACTATGTTTAACAACATAAGAAAAGTTGATGTAATCTTCTGGTGGAAGAGTCTTATGCATTATGGTATCTCTAGATTATATTCATCACCTTTACAGACAATGAATTTTCCATGAACTTCCTGCTGTTAAAATTGCCACTAAAAGAAGCAAATAGACAGTATCAAATTCTTGAGGTATTGTGACAACCTTGTTCAATCAAAGCAAGAAATTTCACTATTTCAGAAGCGGTACCCTAGACTGAGACATAGAAAAATGAAGTGAGAAAGGCAAGACTAGATGATGAACTATTCCTAAATCTAGAATATCTGATCAGTAAATTAATGTATAATACTGTTGGTTTTGTCTTCATTCCACAGTTATCAGTAAAGGACTGCAAATTCCCCAAAATTCAGTAACATGGCTTGTGGCCGGTGTAACACTGTGGCTGCAATTTAGGACATTTCCAACAGTGCCAGCCACGTGTGGTGCATTTGTTCAATACAAGCACTGGCACGACAGTAAAATAGTTGCTAGATAATGCCAGTAGCTTTTGCCCCTTAAAAGCTTGCCAGAGCTATGAAAAGTTATTCTGCCTCCCTGAATGTTGTCGCTTCAGAAAAAGTATGCATCTGAAATGCCACATATGTGATAATGATTTTGAAAAAGCAGCGATCACTGCAACTAAAGCATTTGCATCTGTTAGAAGCACAGCTTGCTCTTTCACTTGTGTCAAAACTGTTGGCACAGAATTCAAAGTACTGGATTGGCAACTCTATCAGGAAGCAAGTGCAGCATAAAGCTATAATATCTGTCTTCATTAGCTTTTGTTATCTGGAAAATTCCAAGTGCTTTGGATAACATAAGGTGCCACATAACTATGGAAGCTGCTGGGCAGCAGCTTGACAGCCATATGCTTACATCTATAATGTGTGCTTACCCTCATCTTTAACTAAATGTTTTGCTTTAGCAGCTGTGGCAACAGTAGTGAGCTTGAACAATTCCCACACAACTAAAACACAGCTGAAGTCACCGGGTTCCCTGCTGAGGGGACCAAGGCCACAAGTACTCTGATGTCTCAAAGATTTTTGGAGGGGCCAAAGCAACTTAAACTCCTACTGCTAAAGGTATGCTTGTCTGAGTGGTAAGGACTGTGTTGCAAAGATTCCTGCCCTAACACTCACCCAGTGTGTTGTGTAGTCAGGCACAGTTGCTGGTGGTGTTGGAGAGGAATATTGCCAGGTCAGCTCAGCATGGCGCTGAAGCAGAAATCTTGCTTCTGGTTCTGACACTAACTCACATGGGTCAGTCACCAGCACCATCTCTGCACTGCCCTTGAGGGAGAGCTGGCTTGTGTTTCTCTGCACCTGTGGTGTGGATTGTCCCTAAATTCTTCTGAAATCTTCATTTTTCCTCTTCAGACACTGAACATGAATGAACTGGGAGATTATGGGAGCAGTTGGAAAGGGAATGCAAGCAGAGCTAGAAGGTGGCATGCATGGATGGCTATGGGGATGCAGGAAATCCAGGCCACTTTTTTTGAAAGGACAAGCAAAATCTCTCCATTCCAGAATGCTTAGGGTTTGGTTTACATGCTGCTTTACTGTGCTCTATGTAATAAAGAAAGAAAATCCAGATCTTATAAGGGGCCAAATCCTGCACTTATCACTTTATCACTACTCCTGTTTAGTCTGACTAATCATTAGGTTCTCTCCTGACAAAGGCAAAATTTGTGTTCCAATCTTTCTAAATGGAAAAACAAAGCCTTTCATCAAAATAAACCTCCTCTGTCCAGTAGCTGAGGCATGTTGACCATAAAGAGCCTGCCCATCCTTTTACTAAAGCTCCCGTATCAAGGATGGCAGGTGGTGGCAGCAAGATTCCTGAGGATTTCGACTGTAAAACTGAGACTGTTTTGTCCTCCCCATTGGTTTGAATTCATTCATTCTTCCTAGTAAACAATTAATGCTTTATTTTTTCATTTTCTACAAACAATGCTTAGAGTATCTGGGAATTTGGAGTTAAGGGAAAGGTAAAAGTTTTTTTTATACTTAATGGTGTCATCTTTCTGCTCTAATACTGGCTGCAGGGTCACTATTGCCTTTGGTAGTATAGAGGAGTACTATACCAGCATACAGTATAGAAGTTACTGCCATTTATGTGGCCCAGGGGACTATTCAGCTGCAGAGGTCTGCAGGGTGCAAGGCTGCATTTCCCACTTCTCTCTCCCCACCTGAAGTACTTCATAGCACATTTGGAACACAAGTGTGTGGTTTTAAAGTTTGACCTTTTACAAATGAACTAGATGGGTGGAATCTGTCCAGACGATTTTTACTGTAGCAGCACTAGTACTGCTTCATTATTGATCTCCCTCCAGATGTGGCAACTGTTACTCCCTTTCCAGGTAAGATGGTGGCCCTGCACATGGTGGGATAGGAAGAGAATGGAGCACAGCTCCAGCTGCCTCCCAGAGCTTTCCATAGTGCAAACAGCTGGAGAATGAGAATTTATGAGAATGAGAAAAAGCATTTTACTTCTCTTCCAGTATTACCTGCAACAGGCCTGGACTGGCCACTGGGATCCAGTTTTAGAGCTGTGAACCTTGAGGAGAGGAAAGCAGATCCATGCAGTCTGGAATAAAGCATCTAAGTTCATGAAAGAGTCTAGTTTAGACATGCCACTCATATATATGTGCGTACTTCAGACACAGTCATCTTCCACAAACAGCTTAGAGGGGATCCTGTTCCATCAAGGGGACTGACTCACATGCATCTTTCCTTAGAAGCCAGTTTCTCCTTGGGATTTGCATATGATTGTTATAGAAACTATTTCAGTTTAACTGAATTGCTTACATCACAAATATGGTGGTTTCTAACACACTACATAAGAAAACATCTCACATAAAAATAGAAGATTTGAAAAAGAATATTTTTATATACTGGTTTCCAAAAAAAAAGAAAAAAATATAAAGAAAAATAACCAACCACTAAATCTATCTAAAAGCAATTTACAGCAGTAATGCAATTTCATTGTTTTCCAATGATTTTGAGGTTAAATTGGGCTCTTGGCAATCTGATAACTTGAGCAAATAACTTTAAACTGGTCTTAGCCTCCCCCCTTCTTTAAATAAAGCTCAACTTGTAATATGGAATGTGAATTGTTTTCACTGTTAAACCATTCCAAACTCAAAACCCACTTATCATAAATGTGTTGAAAGAAGAATATATTTCAATAGTGCGGCAGACTCTTTGAGTACAGTAAAGCAGCAGTCTTCAATCAACTAGACTTTCTTTCCAGAAACAGAAAATGAAAGCATAAGTGCCATATACATTTTTAAATGATTTATCTAAATTCAAAGAACTAACTTTTTTGTGACTGATTATAACTGCATATATGAATGGCTATGGATAACAGGTTTCTTTTGCTTTTCAAAATGATATATAACAATGTTCCATGCAGAGACCTTCTATTTACACATCTGTTCAGCACCTGCCCATAATTACTTGGTTAGTTTTTATTATTGGGCTTGTCACCATATTAATGTAGCTGTACATTCAAATTGATTGTAATTGCAAATTTCCTGAAAAAGCTTGGTTTCTGCAAGTATTTAATTAAACTGATATCCTAAATTAAAATAATTATGTAACTGTACTCCACTACAAGAACACATGCCTGTCTCTCTCTACATACAGAATGGATATTTCGCATAATTCATACAATATGTGGATTAATATTGTACAATTAAAGGTCAGTCTCCACTAAAAAAGGAGAGCTAATTAACTTCCATATTTAGAAACCTGACATATTTCAATTAAGCAAGCAATTTATCACAAACTTCATGAATCAAGTTATGAAGGAACAAGTTAGCAATGGTTTTAATAAATAGAGATGGGGAAAAGTAAGACTACCCCTTCTTGTGGTATGATTTTGCCTGAGTAAATGTTTTATATAGAAAGCCTTCCATTTCTAGGTAATGAGGTCATATCTAGTATGTCATAGTAACTATTGATGTTTATTTCCATCTAATAGCTGTTTGGAGGTCTGTGACACATTTGGTAGCCTCTGATGAGACGTTCCTTCTTGTACGCAGAAAAAAAAACATCATGACACTTGAAGCCTCTTTGTTCTTAGGATAAATCAGGACAGGAACTGGTCCCAGGGCAAGGACCCAAACAGCCCCATTCCCACCAGCAGGTTGTGAGAAGCTGGAGCACATGCTGAGCTCACCTTCCTCAGTGAGGCTGATCCTGGTGGTACAGTCACAGACACCAGTGACCTCAAAACTGAGTTTCTGCATCACTGAGTGACCACTGAGGCAGAGCTGTGGATGGATTAGCACGATGGCACAGAATTACCCGTCAAGAATTAATTTCCTCTCATGGGAGAACAGAGACATTCTGAGACGAAATTTTCTTGTTTGATGTTGAAAATGCATCCAAAAATTCTACAGTACTTCACCTGAGGGACAGTCAAGTATTGTCAGTGTAGAAGTTTATGGAGCTACAGTCCAAAACATCCTCTCCAGAAACCCAAAACTGCCTTTGCTTTTTCCCAGTTCTTCTGTGGAGCTGTGTGAGCTTATGGAGGCTGGTAGGCGCTGGGAGGGAAAAGGCAGGTAAGTGAACTGACTGAAAAATAGTCAGGTTTTGGTCAGATGCCTGCTGGATTTCTTTCAATAGAATCATCACATTCGCAGCTTTTCTACAGAACACACTCCACTTCCATGAGTGAGCCTTTTCTGTTGGAAAACATCCAAAATGTTTGCTCTGACACTGCTCATGCTTATCTTGAAGTAAACTGCAGGATCTGTATTCCACAATGACTGAGGTAATCCATTCGGAAACACTAATGCCAATGAATACATATCCACTGAACAGCAAAGTTATGAACTGGATCTTGAGCTCTCATAATTCAAAGAAAATGTGAAACAGGCTTTTGATTTGATCCATTTTGGCTATAAGAACTGAGTATGAAACACTGCTCCATGCTCTGCTCCAAACCATTCAATGTCCAGTGGTTGCTCTTAGGATTTGATTTGAACTCTTACCTACAATTTTGTCAGTAATAACTGTGTTCTTTTGTGTTTATGTGTGTAAGGTTGGGATATATAGCAAACAGGTAATCATGTTCCCTATGCAGTATACATCCTGAAACACAACTGTGATCTCAGTCCCACTTTTTGAGGACATTACTGATACCACAGTCAGCAGAAAATCAGATTTAACTTTTATTTAAATGATCATTGTTCAATCTGAAAGGAAATGGCTAAAGAAATTTCTGTTTTCTGCCATTGCTCACCTCAGTTTCTTGTGTGCATCCATAGAAAAGCTTCACTGAAATTGAAGGACATATTTATACAATGATAGGTTCATGGCCAGTGTCCAAGCACATAACAAAAGTACTACTGATAAGTATGTAAAGTTACAGGGAGGGAAGGGAGAAGGGGAAAAGTGAGAAGGTGGCTGCCTTTCCAGCATGGAAGATCACCTTCTTTCCCTCCTTCATCCACACTCTTCAGCATTTATCTATATGCAACATCAAGTTGAAAAGAAGGAGCAGAAAAGAAAAATTTGTTTGCCTTGTATTGCAGTTGCCTGTCTTCCCTAACCCTGTTACATTCTTCAGACAAGTATGAGTTTGAACATTTGTTTGGTGATCTTAATCCTAAAACAAGATCCAAAGGTCCCAAAAGTATACTGTGTCTCCAGCTTCTCCAGCTTTCCTTACTTACCTCTCTGAATGTACACCTTTCCATTTCCCATCAGGGTTCCTGTTGGGTAAATCTGGACCTGCTGAGTTAACAAAACAAAACAAAACTAAACTAAACTAAACTAAACTAAACTAAACTTGTAATTTGCTTTTCAAGCAAAATTATTTTCTGGTAAATGTTCTCAACATGTTTTGCTACAAAATGTCCAACTTGAATTAGAAAATGACATTTTCTTTGTCTGGGAGGTGCATCTTAAACACGAGTATCCTGAAATGAAATTAAATGGGAATTGCTGCATGTTCAGGGATGATATTTGTTCTGGCATTCTCTGTTGTCTGCATATTCATGTTAGGCTAATTTTTCCTGTTTCTGCATTGTCATATACTTGGCAGGTACAGCAAAATAAACAGTAGCATACTTAATCAATCCAATCTTGTTGGAAAGAGACTGAAGGGAGACTTTTGTTGTTGTGGACACCTAACAGTGACAGAAACCTCATGTCTCTCTGCCAATAAGAATTGGTTAGAAATTGAGTGAACCGGGAAATAATAGCTATAAATATGCTTACAAATTACTGGCTTGATCCCACAAAGCATTTTTATTAACATCCAAAATTAAAAAGTGATCGAAGTTCGAGCACCAGATTAAAATGAAGCATGTGATTAAATGCATACTCTCTTTGGGAGACATTAATAAAAGTCTGCTTTTTCACTATTATGCCTGCTACACTGCCAGGGGCAATTATGCGCAGAACCAAGGGGACAGAGGCCTTTCTGTAAGGCAAGAGGTTTACCTCACCTTTATCTGCAGTAAAGATCATAGAGATATAAGATGGCTCCCTTCTGCAGATGGAAATAATGGATCTGCTTCTTATCTGCCATTCCAAGTTCATGCAATTGAGGACTATAGATCATTTCTCTTACAGCTTTTTCCTTCCACTCAGTGCTGCCAGTAAAGTGTGATAACTCATTGTAACCTATACTTCAGGCAGCTATCAGATCAACCAAACACTCATCAGGTGATTGCAAATACCGGAAAGTAATGCGATGTCTTGCAAAATGTATATCTCTGTGTCTCTTGGAAGTAAATATTTGTGTGAGTAGAAGTGATCTGGGAGCACACCACGACTGTAACCATGGCTTGGTCTCTCTTTCTCATGATCCCACATCATCTGGATCCCGTTCAAGGACTTCTGAGTAGTGGGGAATTGTGTAAGTTTGCATTTCTATATGGTAAACTTATTCTCTAAGGTATAAGAGGTAAGGAATGATCCTGAAAGAACTTGGAAAGTTCTCAGCATCTGAGACAAGGGCATACAGTACTTCTATAGTATTGAAAACAAAACCACTTCACCCAAAGAAGCTATCATTCCCATGTAGCCATATGTACAGCAGGAAGTTTTGTCCCACTGCCCAAGTCAGCTCAGCAGCCCCAGGCACATTTCTCCTTACTCTGAACCTCTGTCCCAGGCTTGGCTGGGAAAGGATGCTCCTGAGGAGCAGGACTGCAACTGGTTCCCTTTCTCCCTCATGTAGGTGGTGGGAAAAGAGAAAGGAGTGGACACAGCTCCTGGGCTTTTCATCTCCTCTCTTTTTTCCTTGGCCAGGTGTTACAGACAGGGAAGTACCACAATGCTCATCCCTAGCCAGTAAAAAGTTCTCTGAGTAGGATTTCCACTGCAGAAAGCTGATGGTGGGTACCTGAGAGGATGGGAAGGGGTCTGTCCCACAGAGGTGGGTAAGAGGCAGGTACACAGCTAGGAGGAGTCCCCTTCCTGTAACTCATTCCCACACACATACCCGTCAGGGTTGTTCTGAAAATCAGTTTAAAGTGCTACGCCAGACAGCCCTGTCCTGTTCAGTCTCATGTAAGTGTCATTGTGCCATTTCCCCATAGCTTCAGGAAGAAACAGTGTGCCTTGTCCCTTTAGAACGACAGTCAAACATGGCCTTGGATTGGGCTGCAGCAAACAATACCTCCTTCCAACACTTTATCCATAAAAATCTATTGTTACTAATTGGAAAAATACATAGCTTTAAGGATCCATTCATATTCCACATCTCTGATAGAAACAGTATCTCTTACAAACGTCTCATGCATTTTCCATTTGGACATGGTCCCTGGTTTGTCTAGCTATGGTAACACTAAATGCATGAAGGGCCCATCCATGTTGACCAGCATGACCCTGCTTACTCCAAAGCCAGGTCCATGGAGCACAGGCAATATCATATCACCTCCACTCTTCCTGAAAGCTGTGACCAGCTGGAAACCAATCTGACCACGGTGCTAGGAGAGCCACTCCAGAGCTTCCCCACCCAGCTGGGGTGACCATGGCAACAGGACATCACTTTGGCTGGCAAGGCTGTGTTCATCAGCTTGAAGGGCACTGCTCGCTTTGCCAGATGTTGTCAGGGGGCGGTGATGCTGATTTAGCGCCCCTCTGTGTCCCTCTCCTGGTGCTGAGAATCTGGCACTGCTTTTTAAATGGCACGATGTAATAATGTATTAAGAGCCAAGGGGAAATATGGGTGTCCATGTTGCTCTTTGATAAATAGTTATCTTATTAATATAAGAACTTGTCAGCACACTACAGATTCCATGAGTGTTTGAGTCTGTGTGTGTTGGATTGAAAATATAAACCTTTAGGCATGAAAGGTGGGAGGAAGTGGAACTATGTATCTCTGTGACTTCTTGGTCAGTCTTGGCAAGAAAACTTTCCCACTTCTGTACTTTAACTGTAATTGAAATCCAGTGAGAGCCTAATTAAAATTAATAGAGAAATAAAATGTTGGGTAAAAGCAGGGCAGCATAAAAATAGAAATGCTAATACTAGAAAATATTAGATGTCTGTGAATTCTCTTACAATGCATTTTTCCAAATTAACATATCAAAATATTGCTCTTTTGGAACTTCCAAAAGTCTTCAGAGTGTAATACATTAAAAAGATTGTGATATTGTAATAAAATAATGAGTTTTACTTGACTTTCACCTCTCTGCAGTGCTGGAAGCAGTAGCCAATACATAGTCAGCTTTCCTCCACTCATCTCTTACCCCAGCAATCTCTGAAACAAGAACCTCTTGGCCAGTGTTCAGAGGAATGATGGTGGAGCACAAGTCCTAAGTGCTTTCATACCCTCTGAAATCCCTTTCCACATCTGTCCCACTTGGTGTGTTCATGCAGTTTAGTGAGGAATGGGCAGCAGGAGCTCAGAGGTTTTTTTCCATGAGGCTGTGGGAGGTACCATGCTTTGTGATAAATCTGCTTAAAACCTCATTGTGCAATAAGGCCTTAGTTGTGTTTTAATTACACCCTGAGTCATGACATTATTAAGGGGGGGAAAAAAAAAAACCAAAAAAAAAACAAAAAAAAAAAAACCAAAAAAAAAACCCCACCTAAGCAGTTCTTTTAAAAATAAGGCTTCAAACTCCGCTGTGCACTCATCATAAATGTATCATTATGCAATGGAGCCGCTATTGAACAAGGTAAATTGGAGTTTACCATATTTTTCTATGGCTTAGCTTATGTCTTTTTGTTTTCTGCAATGTTTGTTTTGAGGATGACTGAAACCCCTTGACTCATTTGTACCCTTGATTTATTGATACATATTCTTAAGCCATAGGAACAGAGTTCAGATCAGGAAGTACTTGGCAAGACTGCCTCTCAGGGAGAATTTTAAGCCAAAATTTCACAGCAACTTTGTTGCTTCATACAGGTCTATAATCTTTACAGAATTAGGTGCTTAATTAATGAAATCTATACAACCAATGGCCAAGTATGGAATGAACTGTCAGTACATTATCCCTAGCAGACGAAGAGAAAAAAAATCCTGCTGTGTTACTGCAAGGGTGCATTGAAGATGCCAAAGAGAATGTAAGAAGCTAGTATTTTCTATCCCAGCATACCTCGAGTCCCACTTAACAACTAGTGAAATCCCTTTTTACTGTGCTTTTGAGTAATCTGGGGTGCCCAGTGCCACCATGCACTCCTATATGCTAGACGTGCAACCCAAACTACGGGTGGGTGGCATAGACACCACAGCCCTTGCTGGGGCTGTGCTGCTCCCCAGATTCCACCACAGGTAGATTTTTCCTTTGCATGATAAGTGGAGGACACAGTTGTGAAGAGTGCAATAGAAGGTTTGTGCTTCCTGCCTGTAAACTTCAGCTATCGGTTGCAGTAAAAACATAAAAGTGCCTTCTTTTGCATGATTAAATGAAGATTGGCACTAGATCAAATTATTTGCTGAAATCTTGTGATTTCATGTAACTAACCGTGGTTTTGAAGCTAACTGCAATGCACCTGTAATTACTTAGAAACACTTCCACATCTGCATAAAGTGATCTCTTGAAAAACGACAAGCTGTTAGGTACATTTATGAATTTTGATTCTCTCATATGCCAAATTAGTTTGATTTTTTAAGTCACTGGGGCATAGACAAATACTGGAATGGGTTATTTATTTATTTCTTAATCCAGAGAGATTTCAGAGATCTTTCAAGGCTTTGGTTAAAGTTTTTGGAGATGAATCATGTGCAAATATAAAGACAGGTAAGACAGACAGATACTCCATGTCTGGTGCCAGCAAAAGCTGCCTCTCATATCCCAACCAGCATGTTCCAGACTTAAACCGGATGAGTATCTTTACAGGTGAGAAAGGTCTGTGTTCACTTTGGGCCAGACTGCACAGGTCTGTCAACCCAGGGGTCAGGGGCATGTGCTTCAGTAGGTGCAGGATCAGTCCCAAGGCCGGCTGCCAACAAATAGGGATGTCTTTTTAAGAGGTACCGGATGCCTCTGGTCTGAAGATAGAGTTCACCTAGAAGACAAGGTTTATTTACCACTCTTGCTTTCGAAGTATATATGCATGGAACTTTGAGAGAGAAAGGCTTGTAATCTAAAAACTGGCTGAAAGCAGCTAGTCAGTTGGAAAGACAGTTTGGAACTGAATATGTATTATTAACTTTTGATTATTGTTAGCCTGGTGCGATGCAAATTTGTGAGGCTGATGCAAGATAAAAGAATCCTCCAACGCTAAATATTTCCAGAACCCCAGCAAAAGGAGCTTTGTTACTGTTGTGTTTCTGTACAAGCAGTATTCTTAACGTGGTTTGCACTGCAGCCCACAAACCTTGCTAGCACTTTGAAACATTATTTGGATGAGAAATGCCAGACCTGGCAATGTGGTGATATAATACACTAATAAAGCAAATTCTGACCAATGTTCAATAGGAAAGATTTTTTATTTTATGAAGAAGTTTTATTTAATATATTTTTTTCTTAAAAGCAGTGACACTATATCACCCATAATAAATCATTCTTGGCACTCGTTAATGACTTTGTAATCCATTTCCACCCTCTCTGTTTCTAAATTATGGAAACAAGTTTTGGAGTTCAGTGGGAGGCACATGAGAGCTCCAGCATTCTGCTGTGAATCCAAAGTATTTTGTTAAACCTCTTGCACCATTTCCAAAAAAGCTAGAAATGCTTTCATGGCAACGGACTACAAGGGGCTGTCTTTTTCTATAAAACTCTAAACACACACATTTTCCTTCCTGATTTTCTCTGCATGTGTCAAAGTTAGGCAGGAATTCTATAGGGCTTAGTAGTTGCTGATGTAGAAATGACTGCCAAATGAATGGTTTATACTGGAATATCTCATTATTTATATAAGTATGCTGCAGTATGGACATTTAATTTAGTTCTCATTCCAAACCCATGACAAGTCACTTTGACACCTTTAAGAAACATTTCACACATGGTAAGATGCAGCATTCAAAACTATAAAAGGAAAAAAAATAGATTACTCAAATTAAAATAGAGAATTTTAAACAATCAGAGGAAATACTTCAAGTCTGTGATAATGAATCTCAGCCATTTACTGTTTAATAATTTTGATGATGAATTAACATTTCTGGTCACCAAGGATGGTACAGTAGTTTTGGGGGCTGGCTTTTTCCACTTTCAAAAGACCTAGGGCAAAATTTTTTCATGTGTTAATGGAAATGTCTTTTTTGGGTATAAGTGAAAGCATCCACGGGAGGTTCTGATATGTTGCGGTGCTGCTGCAGATTTGAGAGTGAGGGAATCCAGGCACTAAGCCCAGGTACTGAGACAACCAGGTAGCGATTTGGTACTGCACCTGCACTCCCTATGCCAGTCTCCTACTGCCTCCTAGCCCTTCACTTTATGAATAGAATAGTCGTGTTTCTCCCCCACTCAACCATTTTAGCTAAAATATATCTCTGCTATAAAACTAAATCAGACTACTTGTGTAATGGAGCTGACTGGAAAGTAGCACCAAAGCTTGATTTACAGCGTAGGCTAGGTGGGGAAGTGTTTGGTTTCAAAGCTGACAATTTATACAGAGCACTTTCTCTATGGAGTGTTAGTTTGAGCCATGAAGTCTGGCTTTGGAACAGTAACTGTCTGGGTACTGCAAAAGTTTGGGGTGCTCCTACTCAGCATAGTGAGTGTCCTATTTGGCAGGACCCCTCACAGCAAGGAGCACACACTAGTGCTCCAATATACAAATGACCATGAAGGCTAATAAGGCTAAATAAGACTAGTAACAATGGTTTTCTACTAGGTGAAAACCTGCTGTGAACACTTTCCATGCCTGCTTGCTTAGTTAGCTTCAAAAGACCTAAGATATGGGGCTTGAAAGTAAGCATAGCCTCAGCGTGCAACTGAAGCACTTAATAACCTGTTGTGCTCTTTGACCATGATCCTGCACCAAAGTAGGAATGTTTTGCTACATAGGTGGAAGCAAGCAGGCAAGCACATACGGGAGAAGACTTCAGTTACAGCCACATGGTTCTCCCAAAGCACCCTGCCTTGCGGCTTCCTCATAACACCTGGCAAGTGCCTTTCAGCATTTGCTACTGACATGAAAATTCATAGGTGCCCAAGTTGTGCGTTTCTTGTGTGGGCCTGAAATGGCCTGCTCTTTCTGTGCAAGATAGAAGTGGGCTCCAGGGTTCACTGGGTTCTGTACATACAGATAAAAAAATACACAGGGAGAAATAGATGGGTATCATATAGGTATCAAGTAGAAAGCAGAAGTACTTTCTGTCTAGAAATGCTTAGTGTATAATAAGACAGCAAGAAATTACCACTAAGATGACGACTTAAAAGACACAAAACACAAGGTGTTTAGAGTGTTTTGCTTACATTTTTATAAAATGGATCTTTGACAAATTCTTTTGAAGAGCAAGGGCCTTTAGCCAACCTGAATAACAACATTACCCAGTGTTACCAAAATAAAGATGAAATAGTTTGTTGCAACTTCTGAAGCTTTTTCTAATCTATTTTCTTCTTTTTTTCTGCTCATCTCAATCTGCCCTAACTCGTGCATGCTCACTCTCCAGCCTGATCATTGCCCCTCCATTACCACCACGAGCTGCTCCCTTTACCCTAAGTGCAAGAATCAAGATTATCTTCCAAGAGCATCTAAGAGAGAGGAGGGGAAAGACAATACCTGGATAGTTTTCCTAGGGCTTTTCGTGTTTTCCCCTTTATAACATATTCTGTGTCCTTCGGAAGGATGGATGCACTCCCTCCCCATCCCAAGCCCTCCCCTGTGGAGAAGCAGCCACCAGCCTGGCCAACTGGGAGGGTTCCTGCAGCGCATCAGGCAACTTTGCAGCCGTGAGACCTAACTGGAATACGCATGAGCCTCTCCACAAAGGTCAGTAGGGTTGCCTAGCCCAGGCCTCATATTTTGAGTCAATCTAGAATTTGTAAGGAGGGGAGCTGTATTTTTTCCAAGAAGGTTCACGTGCATCCAGAGCCGCTTTGTTATAAGGCTGATATCGTAATGGAGTCTATGAATATTTGTGCTAAATGGAAAATGAAAGGGGACTACCCCACATTTGACGAAACAAAACTCAAGTGAGTCAGTCTTTAAATCTTTCACCAGATAATTTCTCTCTCATAATGTGCTCTTTCTATCCACTAATTTGACAGTGTGTTCTTTTAAATGTAGGTATCTGATCGATGTCCCTGGGTAAGTTCATCTGGCTGATGAAACAAAACAGCAATATCTAACGACAACGTCTGGCACAGGTACAAACACAGTCAGTCTCTCCCATTTATCTTTAGACTGCATGCAAAGTACTCTGAAATAAAAACACACTACATGTATTTTTTGATGTTGAAAGATTTAAAAAGTGTAATGCACATTAAGCTTCTACATTTCACCAGTCAAGACTGACTGAAAAGTGTGTACTTTTAGACGGTAACTGCACTATTCATTGTTGCTACTAACTCTGTGCAACTGTGTGGGGGTTTGTTTTGGATTTTTTACTCTTCTTTATGGAATTCCTGAAAGTGCTTTGCCAAATCATATGTAATGTTTAATTCATATAACTTTCTTTTTCTCTTGTTTCTTAAGAGAAGCCATTAAGTTAAAACTTGAAATGGAATCTCATACATCCACCTTGAATGCTGAAGAATAAACCACAAAACAGAGATCTGAGCAAAGTTTAAACTGTGCATTTGAAAAATGTTTGGGTTATTCTTAATGTTTCTAAATCAGGCACAGTGTTTCTAGTATTTTCAGCTGGATATATGTTCTGGTTTTAGAGAGCACTTAACAGTTAATGACACATGTTTTAGGTATTTAGTCAATCACAAACAATTACTTATTTAAATCTTTGAACTTTGTTCCCATTAATGAGCGAAGATTTCTATGCAACATGAGCAGAGATTTCTATGCCTGGAAAAGTTCTACTGGGCAAGGTTTTGAACTGCCTTATTGCAAAAAGCAACTTCAGAATACAGAGTATGTGTTGATATTTTTACCTGGTTATTCTATTTTCAACACTAAGACTTCTAGTATTTACTGAAGCAGGTTGTTTAATCTCGAATCCCTACAGTCCAACAAGCTACAACATTTACTTCTCATCTGTCTGCCATGGTCCCCTCTTCCTACTGCCCAGCTAAGAGGAAAAATTCCTGGTGAACTTCTTCATATACCTTTAGAATCAGTTGAAAGTGGAAGAGAGGTAAATATATTCATACATTCGTTTATAGGTTTATATTAGCAGAGGCTTTGTTGCTATCAAGGAGTGTGTAACTTACACAGAACAGCTTTATCTTGCTCTGGTATATTAGAGAGAACAAGATTGCAGTCCTGTGTAAATGTGCTAGGGAATGTAGAAACACTGAATTAGACACATGTTCCACTTTCTTCATGTGCTGAATCACCCTTGTCAGGAGCTTCTTTAGAAACCTAATAGGGCAATCTGTCATTCACAGAAAGGAGCACGTGGAGTGTAAAATGCCGTAACTGGAATTTATCAAGAGCAGCTTCCATAACCTGCTGCACTGTAAAAATGTTCACATTTTAGCATGCCAACAGAGCTTCAGCATTGATGCCTTCAACAAATAGGAAGCACATGGCATATTAAGCTTGTTTCCTCTCAAGTCCGCAGTTCAGTTTTAGAGGATACATATGAAGAGAAAATCCAGGCATCAACTGCCCAGGTTAAAGAGGCAAGGCCTTTTCTTGTGTGACTGAAGTGGAGAGTCACATAAAGCAAACAGACTTGGCAGCTTTCCCTTGTTCCTTTTTGTTTCTGAGGTTGAACAGCCATCAGAAGATACCTAGAAAGTAATGTGATCAGTCAATGACCATCTGTCCATGAAAAATACACAGTGTTGGCGTGAGGCAGGGAAAGGGGGGGATTTCATGGCAAGATTGTTCAGCCTTTCTCAAATAAGACACCAGTTCAAGTAATCATGTTGGGTCTTTGAACTGGAGATAAGGAGAGCACTAACAGCATGCTGAATGGCTACAACATTAGAATTAAATTAATCTGCTCTTGAACTCCAGAGTTTAGAACTGGATTTGATCTCCTGTAGCTTTGGTTGGTTTTGACCCTAGCGTCCCAATTCAGACTAATCTATATTTTGATGTAACCAAAAGGTGAATCTAATCTTCTTACTATTAAGTTAAAAAAACTTAATAGTTTTTTTCTTATTTAAGTTAGGCCCATGCCTGCAAGGAACTCTAACACAGACACAAAGGAATGGAGAAAAACAGTTCCCACTGGCTCTCATGGGGTTTGGTGGTGTATTTTATTTATATGGGAAAAAAGGGACTTACCTTTCTGTTGCAGGTGAACATGAATACTTACTACTTTGCATTTGGATAGAGATCACTCCTCTCTCCCCTGTCTGTGCTGTTGTAGATTTTAACTACTGAGGAGCTACTCACTTACTATGTCTACTAAGTAGACACTCAACTAATATAATGCATGGCACTAGGTAGTATTAAAAGAAGTACAAAAAACTCCTATATTATATATCTGCCTCTGTGAAAACGGATATTGCAACATGTATTATTTCCTGATAACTTTCCTTCTTCTTCACTGGCCTTCTTCACTCAAGTTGGTTTTATACCAACTGTGTAAAATCATCTGAGTCATCAGTGAAGGTATTACAGAAAATCTAACCAGTACTCACTCTCACCTTTCTAGCAATTTTTCACCAAACCTGGCCAAGCTATTCACTTAAATGGAAGTTTTGTAAGGAATGAAGGCTTGAACTCCTCAAATATCTACCCTGAGTTTCAGCTCTGAATTTTTTCTAATTTTGAGGCCCTGTGTCTCCCTAATTTTAAAATAGCCCCTCCTAATTTCCTGAGAATATAAGGAGTGTCAAGCTGAACAAGACACAAGATATAGGTCTCTTCAGATACAGGTATCTTCACATTTAAAAAAGAACACTCACATCTACATTTACACTAAAAAAAACTGTTATGCATCTGTGTTGTCAATCCAAATGGTAAAATAGAGTCCTGTTGGATTTTTAGCATAGCAAATATTGGACAATCTTACTCAAAAAGTTCCACCCAACATGCAAACTTACTATTCATTATTATTGCTAAATTAATTTAATTAACTAATTGCATGGATTTGTTGTAGAGTTTATCATTAAAAGATGGGAATACTCAAGTGCTAACTTCTAATGGGAGTTTGGAAGGCAAAAGGGTTGGCCCTTGGAAGTAAGGTCATTGGGTTCTTTTGATTCATTGTGCATGAAACAGGAAGGTTCTGCTGATTATTACAGAAATCTACATTCTCCTTTTTGCACACTAATGAAAAGGTTTTAGAAGTAAATTTTGAGAGTTCTGTACCTAATACAGATTTCATAAAACTATAAATTCTTGGCATGCTAGTTGGACATATTTAACTTATGTGTGCCTAATCTGTATTTTTACAAGACTCCTCTATCCAAGAGTTCTGCTAGCTATAGATTACTTCCACACACATCTGGGTGTTAGCATCTGTGCAAGATTTGATTAGTTGCATATTTGCCTATGAATTTTCAGATGGGGTGGGGAAATCCCATTTCTTGAGGACTACGTAAGGAAATAGTTCAAGTGTTGGTGTGACATCATATTATTCAGCGTCAGATTATCATCCCGCATCACCGCATACTACAAGGTAACTAGTTGTTTAGTCAACATATGGCAGGAAATGTGCCTGCTTCATTACACTGTATATATAATGATCATTTAAACTCTGCTGCTTCTATAATGCCTTAAAAAAGTTTCCTTTATGCTCAAAATGATTAAGCGAGGATCACATTGTAGGTCTCCAGAGATCAAATAAGACTTCTCAGAAGAAGAAGAAGAATTATGTACATCTGCTTTAATGTTGAATTATCAATCATATCTCAACACCTTTGGAGACTTGAAAGACTAGCCCAAAGGAAATATACACCAGGAACAAGATCTTGCACTTCTTCAGTGCTTTTAGAGTACTCTAAGAGACATAATCATATACATAAATGTTTATCTTCCTGCCCCCAAGGAATAGAATGAATATAAATGAGTCATAATTAGTAATTAAGTTACTTATATTCCTAAAATGCCTGCCTAACAGTGAAAACAAAAGGGGTTTGCATTGTTCAGCAACAGTTCCTCTTTGTGAAAATATTAGTCCATAATACTGCCAAGATCTGTGTCACCCTAAACAGTCTGTGTGACAGATGCCAAACTGGAAGATGTCTGAGGAAAGTTCATCAACACCATTGAAAGATTTAAAACTTTTACTTTCATAAGCCCCCTTCTATTTCTTATTTCACACCAAATCCTCTTTTCCCCTACATTTTCAACTTCTTTCAGAATCCTGATACAGAGCTCACAGTCCTATTGGGATTCTCTCCAATAACAGAATTCTGTGTGCTGGGGTATTTCCTCTACTACACAGCTAGGGTAGGAGGGAAGAAAACTCTTTTCTACTCTCTGGTCACATGTCACAAGGCTAAATAGATTGCATAATTAATTATGGGAAATACAAAACATCTTTGACAGAATGGTTAGAGGATCCATAGATGTTCTCAAAATTCTGTCAGAGGTGCATCACTCATCAACATAAAGATTTTTGCCATGTGAGATTGAAACACTCAGCCAAATTACTCACTAATGTCAGGCAAACCATGAGCACTCCAATTACCTGAATGTAGTTGGTGTGCTTTTGATTTATGTTGCTCACTTCTACTTGGGGTTGGCCATAGTTTGTTTATCCAAAGGGAATTTTCTGGACCTTCTTCAGCTGGAGGTAAAAAATATAGCTATTGCCTTTGAAAACGAGTGGGTGAAAATAAAAATTGCTCCTGACTTCTCACCCTCTGTCTGTGGCCCCAGGCCACAGGGGATTTTGAAGTGACCACAGGCACCGTCTCCTTAAACTCTCCCTAGCTGAAAACTTCCCCTATGACTTAGCAACCTCATACATTCTGCAGCTGTAGAAAAAAGAGATGTCTTACTGACAAAATTCATACTTTCCCACCCCTTCAGGAGTCCCTCACCTAGCTGAAGACTTCATCTTATTTAATACTAGAGATCACTGCAGTCATCCTGGACTAACATCCAGCATTCCCAGGATCACTTATATTATTTACAACCTCCTCTGGGATGTTGCTGGGACAGTGTTAGATTCTTTTGTTTTGCAGTCTTTCTTCACTCTTTCTGCCCTGATCCTCTAAACTAAGGGCCCCATGTCCTCCCTCTATATTCAAATATGTCAAAGAACAGTTTGATGGATTAAGAGAACCATGTTCAGGCACAGCCCTCTGTTTGCTGAATTCATAGCACTCACTCACCTCTGCCAGCCACAAGTCTGGCATCCAATTTGGCACTGAGTACTTTTCCTTCCCTTACATGCATTCAACATTCTCATTACACTACAGCTTCCACATCATAACTCATGCAACTCACCCAATTATACCTCTTTACTTTCTTCTCTTCTTGGAAGCTGAAGCTCACTTCTTTATGATGACTGTGAGGCCCAGTTCCCAGACTTCTTCAGTGCATGCCAAATGCTGCTGCCAACCTCCTTCCACTTGAAAATAAACATGAACATCTCACCCTCACCCAGAACTGTCTTTGTTTCAGAATG